>NW_026728097.1:394830-683662 GCF_030684315.1 Stegostoma tigrinum
ATGCGGGTGCCCATGGCCACCCCCTTGGTCTGTAGAAAGTGGGAGGAGTCAAAAGAGAAGTTGTTGAGGGTGAGGACGAGTTCGGCTAGGCGGATGAGGGTGTCGGTGGAGGGGGACTGGTCGGGCCTGCGGGACAGGAAGAAGTGGAGAGCCTTGAGGCCATCTGCATGCGGAATGCAGGTGTATAGGGACTGGACGGAGAGAGCCAGGGAGAGTATTTCAGATTGTGAATTAACTGTAATGTCAGATTCTGGGGCCACAGGAAATAATTAAAATGAGCCAGCATCACAGAAGGGAAAAAAAATCAGATTATCTGGCTGCTGGTACACTGCTGCATGTGGGATCTTGCTGTGTATTAATTGTCCCAGTGCCATTGTTACAGGCTGTGACTGTTTTAATCAGGTAACCCACCATTTCAAAGCTTTACAAAGGGACTGGCATGGAAACTCAACTCATCACCCAATATGTTTGTGTTCAGATGTTGCCGAGAGATTGTCCGTGTGACAGAGAGGAAATCCCAGGATCTTGCTGCACTATCTCTGCTATGCCTTGCAACTCATGCTGTCTCTTTTTTTTCTCCAAAGGGGAAGCGTTTGGGGCCCATAAGGCATAGAACAAGGGCTTTCTCCAAAGGGGACATCATCTGAGGCTTATTGGACAGGCTGCACCCCGGGGTTTGAAGCCTGGGGTTAAAGTAATTGGGGCCTTGGGATTTGACATAAACATGTGTCAGGACTCCCCAAGGAGGAAATTAAAACTGTAAATGGGAAATCTCACAAAAGACTTGTTCTGATGTCAGAGTAATAATGTGAGAATGTGAAGTCGACATTGGGAGTGAGAGACAGACTTGCAACAGGGAGAGGGGCAGGAGAAAGGGGAGAGGGTGGGAGAAAGGGGAGAGATATTTGAGATTCTTAAGTATCCGTCATGGTAGTGCCTGGGGATACAGAAAACATTTTCCGTTTAACCAGTATTCCATCACAAAGATTGAGTTTATCTTGTTCTTGACACATTGCTGGCAGTGGGAGCTTGCTGTGCCTCATTGGCTGGCAGCAATGCGACTGTCTCGATAATCTCCTCCTTTTAACCTTGCCTCATTGGTCTGGGATTGAAATTTCCCTAAGTTTTCACCAATTCAATCAGAGCCTGGCATTGATAAGGGATGACTTGTGTGAATCAGAGACATCAAACCCTAGCCTCTTGCTGTGCGATTTCTTCAACAATGTCCTTCCTTTCCAGTTCCAGTAAATTTCCCCCTCTTGCTCTATCCATTTCTTTTGAAACCACAATGGGACAAGAAATCCTTTCCACGGACCCAGGTTTTCTCCACAGTGAGGACGGGTGGGGTTCAGGCATTGGCCAGAGGCCTGTTCAACAGGCTGCACACCGCGGGGCCCATGTGAGTTGTATTTGTTTATTAACTCAAGATTTGAATTCCTCTGGTGTACCCTGGTTTTCTTTTAAGAGCCTCCAGGTAACTTTTAAAACCTTTTGAATCCTGGGGTTAAAGAAAGAAGCCTGGGATTTGACACAAACATGTTAATTCTCCTCCAAGTGAGTGTCTGACAGACAGGATTCCCCACGGAGGAAATTAAAACCATAAATGTGAAACTCTCTCCTAAGACTCATTCTCACTTCAGAGTAATGTGTGATGTGTGGAGGCCAGGATGAAAAAAAATTGATAACCACATAACTAAAACATTATTTGGCCATTTTACTTCAATGCCCTGAGTATCTGCAAGGGCATCTCTGTCTTTCTCTCCATGTCTCCTCTCCTGAACCCCCTCCAGCTTCCTCTCATTGTCTTTTTTTTCAAACAAACAGAAACAGTGGGGGAGTTAGAAATAATTTGCAATAGAAAGTTTTTTTTTAGCAAAAAAACACAGATGTATACAAGAAGGGTGTGTGGAAGGGAGCGAGGTAATGGGGCAAGATATATTTTTGTATCTGTGCTGGGAAAGGGAGACAGGATCTGGGGGAGGAGGCATGTTGTTGGGGAGAGAACTGGGGTCTCCAATATCTCTTCACTGCCCAGCTCCAATCACTTTGTTCCAGAAAGTGCCATCCACCAAATTACATCTTGGGATGGAGGGGGTGTTTTTTGTCCCAAAGAAACTGATAGCCTCTTCCCTGAATGGAAATTGTGATTTCAACACATTTTGGAGCAGGAATCAATGACCTGCAGCATTACTGGCACAGAATGCTGGGAAACAGAGCCCCAGTTTAGAAAAACAGAATATCCTCAAATATCAATGTCACAGACTTTTTAAAAGATAAAGATTACAATGCTCAAGATTAAATCTGGGAGAGCGAGAGAAAAAGATCAGGGGAGGGAAGTGAGAGAGGAACAAAGACAGAACGATAAAAGAGTTAGAAGGGAGAGAGAGAACGGCACACAAAGAGGTGGGAAAGAGAGAGAGTGAGAGAGAGATATCAGAGGGGCAGGGGAGACGCAGAGAGAAAGAAAGAAATATGTTGAACTTCATAAATGGCAAGATTGGTCCCTCTTTGTCAGCCTGGAGCCAGAATTGAGCCCTTACCCAGCATCAGTGAGACACACAATCTGTCTGCAGTCACACTGCTGCTTGTGGGATCTTGCTGTGTGTCAAATTACCTGCAGTGTGGCCTACATTGCAACAAGATGCCCAGTGTCCAAATGTTGTTTACAGAGCCTTTGCTATTACATTTTCTTTGTCTCTCTGTCTCACTCCGTCCATCTCCTTCTCCACGCACCTTCCTCAGGCTGGGGTCTTCCTCCCTTTCTCTCTGACCATATTCTGGCTCTTTCTTTCTCTCTTACTTTATCTCTTCCCCCTTTCCCTCTCTCCATTGCCATTCCTCAGTTTAGGCCTTCCCCACTCCCACCACTCTGTCCAGACCGTCCCACCATTTTAGACAGTCAATGCCGCAGTGTGACAGGTCAGGGTTACTAAATGGCAGGGGTGACAACATTTCAGACACAGAGGTATAATTCAGAGACAGTGTTGGGGGGAAAGGGAGATGGAGACAGAGTGAAAAAGCTTAGAAAGGCGGGGATGGGAGTGAGTTCGGAGGGCAGTGGGAGTGGGGAGGTGGGGATGTATAGGAGGCGGGGAATAGATACAAGGGCTGGGGGAGGTGGGGGTGGGGTTTCCAGTCATTGAATATTTAAAATGCAGAGAAAATTGTTCACAACACCTGAGTAAGATGGCAGCCTGAGATAGACAGAATGAGACAGAGACAAGTCGGAGAGATACACAGACATGAGGGGAGGGGGATGACTGTCTCAGCCTTTGCAGCCTCTGGTTTCGAACTGTGTTTGTGATGTGTTTCTACTGGAATGCAGTGAGACTGTGTTGGGATCTTGCTGTGTGGTTGCTCGTTCATTCCAATTTTAGCCACTTCTGGGTGTTGTGTATGGGGATGGGGAGAGGGGAGGGCGGGGGGGGGGGGGGGGGGCAGATCAGGAATCCTAACCCTATGTGAAGCTTTGTGAGTCATATCTGTGTTTCAGATGGGGCCATGAGGCAGCAAGCAAAACATGGAAGGTACAGGCACCACTTGAATGAAGTGTATTGGCGAGCTGAAGGCAATAGGGGAGGGGAGGGGAGGGGTGAGCTGGATACTCCTGTCCATCCATCAAACTGCTTTCTCTTCTGCATTTCATCTTGGAATATCTGGGAGAAACTGTGCTGGGACATATTGTCATTTTAGTGGAGAGTTTGGGGTAGGATGGGGATGCCAGGATGTGGGAAAGGAAGAGTAGGATCCCACGACCTCCCCCAACTATCCCATGGCCCAATCCCACCTCTTGGCCCGTCTTGGCCTGTCTGCGAGGTTTGGGGGTGAATGGAGGGAACTGTTCCCATTGACTGGGACCTTATTCTGATATGTGGGAGGGGTGGGGGTGAGGGAGTGGGGGTCACTGCAGGCTCCGGGACAGGGGAAGGGCTCAGCGTTACAAGGGTGTAGAAACGGCAGGGTATGACATCCCACCCCCACTCTCTCTATGCCAGTGTTCAGAACGAGTTTAACCTTCTCCATCAACGTGTGGCCATTTTCACATTTTGCTCTTCGTGGGACCCTGCACAGCGAGGAGTGTGGGGGTGGGGTTGGGGTGAAGATGGGAGTGTTGGGGGGAAAAGGAATACAGCTGAACCAGGTAGAGGTGGGCATGTTTAGGGGGGCTAGGTACAAGATCTAGGGAGGTGGTGGTGAGTGGTTAACTCCCGTGTTCAGTCCGAGCCAGCTCCAAGTTGAAATGGGGGAGTGTAATATTTGCTGGCAGGCTCAGTGGGGGAGAGGCATGCTTTCACATTGCAGCCCGTGGAGGGGGTGGGCCGGGCTCCGACAAGGTGTTGAGGGAATCCCTCAGCGGTCCCACACACAGCTGCCGGCGGGATCTTACTGTGCACCACTGCAGCCTGTAGGTCACCCTCACATGTGATGCAATGCTGTCCACAGGGCCCTGGCCTGAGTCTGCTGATAGCCTGATAGTGAGTGTCGTGAGAGGGTGTGTTGTCCCTCTATCACCCCCACTACCTCAGCCGAGACCCACCCCACCTCCCATCACCCCCTCAACCTCCAAAATGTGACATTGACATTGCAAATACCCACGAGACACAGCGGGGAGATGGGAACACATGGCAAACGTGAGGCAGGAGAGGGCATTTCTATTGAAACATCGAGGAAATGGGGGGAGTGAGGGACATTGATCATTCTCGAGCAGGAGAAAGTCAACAGAGATGGATCCATGGATAGGGGCAGAGACAGAGACAGGGAGGGAGAGAGACAGGCGACTGGACACTTTGGAAGGTTCATCGTTAATATTTCATGTAGAAACAGCACCAATCCCAGGTGGAACGGGCATGGGGTTTGTGCCTGGTTAATGGGAGTGGCCAGAGGGGAGCATTGGTCATTTCTTCGTGTTTTTTTACCACATCGCCAGAGTGTCAGAGAACAAGCTGTGGGGGGGGACAGGTTAAACACTGAGTGGGGAGATGGAGATGGACAGAGACACAGGCTCCGGGGAGTGACTCCCCACCACTGAGTTTCTGCCCAGCCTCTCAGGAAATAAACCCTGGGGGCAGTCAGAAAGCATCTGCCCCTTGATCTCAGTTGAAATCTCTTCAATTTCTCTGGGTTTAAAACCAGGGGAAAGTGCTGATAAAATGGGGAAATGTTGGAGGTCAGTCAGTGGCGGGATTGCCTTTGTTTCTGTTTATTTTTATTTCCATTTAATTTGCTCAATTTCTGTCTGTCTGTTTTTCTCTCTCTCTTCCCCCACATCCCCTCCCAAAAAAACAGGGCACCTCTGTCTCTCTCTCTGTCTTTCTGTGCTGGGGCAGGCGGGGAGATATCTGACACTGAAGCTTGCAGACAGAGTAAGGCACACAGATTCTGGGATTGGGGGTGTGGGATGTGTGAGGGGGTGTGAATCCCAGCCCTGGAGTAAATATCTCTCCTGCCCTTCCCCTCAAACAGAAACACTGGGACAGCCCTGAGGCAGTTTGAGACATCTTCCTGTTCCCCGCTCTCTGGGTTTAAAATCAGGAGCTGTGCTGATGTTTGGGTGGGGAGGGCGGGGTGGGGTGGGGTGAGGAGAGTGTGAGACTGTGGGTGTTCAGGCATGTTCAGCAGTGGGATCTTGCTGTGCTGGGTGGGGAATGTCTCAGATTGCTGAAGCAGCAAGCGGTGAGATTTTGCTGTGCTTTCGGTGCTTTTTAAAAATTTTAATCCATTTTCATTTCTCTCTGTCTTACTTCCACCCCCAAGGAGATTTTATTCAGGAGCTGAAACTCGGGATGATGCAGAGTCAGAGAGAAGCAAATCATTCTGCAGTGAGGAATCGTCAGACAGGAGCTGGGACCAGAGAGAGAGAGACCGAGAGAATTATAATCAACCATCTCGTGTCCTTGTCGTTCAATTCCACACTCACATGCTCATGGGGGAATGAATTATGGGGCTCAGGCAGTCTCTGGAGTTTGGACCACAAGGGCGTGAGACCTGGGCTGGCGCTTGGGGGAGACAAAGGGACAAAAATGGGGCTGCTGCACAGTCTGATCCCACAGATTTTACTGCCTTCCTCTGCCTTCATACTCCCAGCTTCTTGTCTCTCTCACAGCTTTCTATAAATCCCCATCTCCCCTCCATCCTTCAAATCTCCCCCTATCTACTGTACACAGGCTGTTAAAAGCAGAACAGAGTGGGGATGAATTCACAGGTTGATGCTAGGGTAATAGAATGGGGATGGGTTCAGAGGGCAGTGCTAGGGTAACAGAATGAAGATGGGTTCACAGGCCAAGGCAAGGAAAACAGAGTGGGAATGCATCACTAGATCATTGCTAAAGCAACAGTGTGGGGCGGTGTTCAAAGGCCATAGCTGGTAGAACAGAGGCGGGGTGCGAGGAGAACAGAGGATGCATTCACAGGCTGCTGCACAGGGACATACTAAGGAAGGGTTCTCTGGCCTATGCTAGCACAACAGAATGGGGATGGGCTCACCGGCCATTCCTAGGTATAATAGTGTGGGAATGAGTTAACAGGCCATTTTCTATGAGAACAGTTTCAGCATACGTTCACACATCGCTGTTAGGAGAACAGAGTGTGGGATGGGTTTATAGTCTATGGCTAGAGTAACATTGTTAGGATGGGTTCATAGGCCATTGCAAGGAGAACACAGTGGGAGTGGGTTAACAGATCATTGCGAGGGGAACAAGATTAAGATGGGCTCACAGGCCATTGCTAGAGGAACAGAATGGGGATGGGATCATAGACTATTGCTATAAAACTAAATTGGGATTGGGTTCCCAAGTCACTGCTAGGAGAACAGTGTGGAGATGGTTGAACAGTCTGGTGCTAAGGCAAAAGCGTGAGGATTGGTTCACAGGCTGGTGCAAGTGATACAGTATTGATGGTTTCACAGACTGTTTCTAGCAGAGCAGATTGGGAATGGGGTCACAGGCAGTTGTCAGTGCAGCAGAGTGGAGGTGGTTTCACAGGCCGTTGCTAGGGGAAGAGAGTAGGGATTGGCTGACAGGCTGTTACTAAGAGAACAGAGGCAGGATCAGTTCACACGTTGTTGCTACGAGAACATTTTGTGGATGTTCAACAGGTTGTTGCTTGGGGTACATTGGAGATGTGGTCACAGTCTTTTGCAATGAAATTGGGGATGGGTATGAGCCTGTTTCAAGGGGATCAGAGTGGGGATGGATTCATAGGCCTTTCCAAGGGCAACCGTCTAAGGATCTGCTCATAGGCCTTGACTCGGGCAAGACAGTGGCAATGGGCTCACAGATTGTTGCTGGGGGAACAGATTGGGAATGTTTCACATGCTGTAGCTACAAGAAAAGACTGGTCGTGTGTTAATAAGTTGTTGCAAGAAGAAGGGAATGCAGACGTGTTCACAGGTCATTGGTAGAACAGTGGAGATGTGTTGACAGGCCATTGCTAGCTTAACAGAATGGTGATGGGCTTACAGGCTTTTGCTCTTGGAGAAGAGTGCGGATGGTACACAGGGAGAGAAAAAGTGTAGAACCGACACAGAGAGAGATCAACAGACAGACCGAGAGGGAAACAGAGGGATGCACAGATTGATTTGTTGTCACATGTACTGAAATACAGTAAAATGTTTTGTTTATGAGTGGTCCAGATCAGATCGGAGCAAGGCAGAGTCAGCATGGTTTACAAAAAGGAAGTCACGCTTGAGGAAAACGTTCAATTAAAAAAAACACTAGCCCAATCACTGTAACTCCTGGGAAACTCGGGCTGCAAATCACAGCACTCGGTCCCCACTGAAATCAACTGATTCACAACACCCCGATTTTGCATCTCTTTTTGCTTCTGGCCCTGTCTCACCTTCACCTCCCTCAGCCCAGCCAGATCCAATGTCAATTAGTGTTCAATGCCAATGCAGGCCAATGGCAAATCCAATGTTTACCTGGAAAGCGAGCTGGAGGAACATAAGACACAAGGTGTTACAATGTGATGGGGTTGTCGATGACAGGTTAGAGAGGCACAAGGATCTCATCTTTATGCTCCCATGTACTAGTTAGATGAATATGCTCAGTGCACATTACCCCTTCTACATTCATCAGTCTTGTGCTTGTGTTTAAGTTTTGAAAATGGCTTTGAATGTGAGACAAGTGGAGCTGTAACAATCCCGTGGTATTCAGCAGCAAAAAAAACCAATCAGGCTTTTCCAAAATGGGTATCTTCTGAGATCGTGAGCCACATGGAAGAATGAGAACTGTCTCACTGGGGCTCGCCATGTCTACTTTCAAAGTCTGCTCGAAGTGATCAGAAACTTTGCTGAATTTGTAAGTTTATCGAGAGTAGTGCTGGAATACAGGGAAATTGCAAAGTTTAGTCATTTGTTAAACAGAAGTTGCAAGAATATATCCAACTGTTACAGACAAGCCAATTTACTTTGGTTGCTTGGAAACTTGTAGACGCAACGGTGAAGGCAAAATGAAGAGTTACATGGGCAAAGATCAGTCAATTCATGGGAAGTTGCCATATATTTCTCCAGGAGACATGATGTTAGTTAACTTGCTGTTAATGACCTACGTTTTCTTTTCAACGTGTGAAATATGGGGTTGATCAGAGGAATACAGTTCATGTTTGTCCAAGACTTCCAGAAAGTATGTGATTCAATGTTATTGAGCTGACCCGTGAGCTTATGTATTTGGGGAAAATAACTACAATAACAATACATGTACAAAATTGGCTGAGAGAAAGGAAATACAACAGTGGCTTTGGATATTTTTTGGGATAGTTGAATGAATCTATTGAAATTCCCTCGGTGGCAATGTTGAGACCCTTGTGTTTTCCAAATATATATTAATGCTCTAAACATAGGACTACAGGGAACAGGATCAATATTTGTGCATACGTTAGGATTTGGAAACAGAGAAAAATGTGAGCAGAATGGTACAAAGAAGAACAACACAGCAAAGGAACAGGTGCTTTGGGCCACCAAGACTGTGCTGATACATGATGCCTTTCGAAACTAAAAATCTTTTGTTTCTGTGCAATCCATATCACTCTATTCTCTGCCTATTCACCTATCTCTCATATCCACCTTTACCACCCCCTCTACTAGTGTATTCCAAGCACTTACAACCCACTGTCTAAACGCTTGCCTCTTACATCTCCTTTAAACATACACCCTTTTGCCTTAAACTTAGATCCCATAGTAATCGACATTTTCACCTGAGAAAATACTTCACTCTCCATTCAATCAATGCCTCTCGTAATTTTCTGGAAACTTGTGTAAAGTTAGTGGGGTGTGTGGATCAGAGGTGGATGAATTTCAATGTGGAGAAGTGTCAGGTCATACATTTTAATGGGATGAATGTACATCAGCAATATAAAATAAAGGGTACATCTCTAAAGGGGTTGCAAGGATAGAATGACCTGGGTATATATGTGCATAAGTAATTGAACATAGAAGGACAGATTAGAAGAGAACTTAATAGAATCTACAATATTATATTATTTAATTATTTATTAATTACATGGTTTATTAATTTACTTATTTTTTCTCAACGGCAATGACCTGGGTTTTGTTTCTCGGTTTCATTCAGGCACATTAGGATTGCAGCACGAGCAAGTGGCCAATTTCTGGTTGGGTGGATGGAGAAGCCTGATTCATTCATATGAAAACCTAGGATAGAAACTTATGGCCCTGAGGAGACGCTATCCTCAAATTGAGTGACTGCTGGCCACGCTGAGGGATATTGTACAGCAGGGAGAATAGTCAGTCATCCTGAGCTATGAAGAGGGGATGTTGTGAACATCTGTACTGGACTGATGGATGGATTTTTGAAACTCCTTTTATCAGAGCTCAGAGTGGCTGGTACACACAGCAAAACCCAAATCAATTGAAATGATTATCTCTTCTGAATGGCTCGCTCTGGCTGATGGAGATTGATTTTACAAACTAACTCATAGAATTTCCACGGAGTAACCTCAGTTACATCACCCGATTCCAAGGGATTTCCTTAATTTTGAAACTATTCTCTGACATGGAACTTTTGAAATCTTTCCAGCTACAGGTTCCAGCAGATTGTAATATTGTAATCAATAAGACTGTTTCAGGGCTAAATATTTTTTAATGAGTCATTAATAATTTAAGGATTTTATTGTTGTCCTGTGTTATTTGGGAGAGGTTCAATGTCTCTGCATCTGGAGTGACACCTTTGCTGTGGGATCTGAATCCATGTTCATCTATTGCTCTCTTTCACTGATGTTTGATGACTAGCATCGGAATGGTGGGCAGACGGCACACTCTGTGCTGTAAATCTGTATAACTCTGTCCATCTGTATGGTTTTATGACCCTTGCTTTCCTTGATCACCTCTCTGCCATTGTCGAACTTCCACTGCCTCCAATCCTGCATGTATTTTAGATTCTGTTTCAGGCTATACATTTACTGTGTCTTCTCCCACTGCCCATCCCCTCACTATGTGCGACTGGCTTACCAGCATGATGTTCCCACATTATCTTTCACAGGAATTGTTTCTTAAGTGCAACAGTTCACCTGTTTTCCACTTCGGAGACAATATTAACAATCACATTCTGCAGCATTCCTCACCTCCACCTAAAGGTTGGGAGATTTTGGCAAACAGCATTTTCTTTTGTCTCTTCACAATAGATAACGCATTAGCCACAGCCAACCAGTTTGTGCTTACAGTGCTCAAATATTAATAGTGCCCAATTAATATTAATAACACCTCCTTCAACTCAACCAGACAGGGGCCAGCCCTTCTTTAGTTGAGGTCTCCAGTGATGCTTTGAAAAATCAGAGTCAATCTGTCTGCGTGAAATTTAAACAAAGTTTGGTCATCATCTAACTGGTGCATTTTCCTTTGCAATGCCTTGACCAATCAGAGTCTATTATTCGCCCAGGTCAGTACAGTATAAAACGTTTGCTCCCTTTCCATTGGTGCTTATTGTGAATGAACCGAAGTGTGCAAGACAAAAAGCTTTGATGAAACTTGCCTTTTTTGCATACAGTTGGACATTATTGAACTGTTGTACATTGTTGTGGCTCGGCCTCTCTCACAATGCCACCACACAAGGCCTTATAGATGATTATGGAGGAACAATGTGTATTGTGGTTGATTAATTATTTCAATAAATAAAGAGAGGACAGAACTGTGAGCATCGGCCCCTTATAAAATGAGCTTTGTAAAGGGTAACATTGAGGAGCTAGGAAAGGGCAGGAGAGTTAAACAAATACTTTTCAACAATATTCACATTAGGGCATTCTTGCAACTTTAAAATACACAAATATAGTCAAGCAGCAAAAAGGGGAGGAAATAACCATAACAGGAGAAAACATACTGTGGTCAATGAAGTATTTCAAAAGATAAAAAGAGAAGAGAGCTGTGAACATCGGCCCCTTAGAGAATGAGATTTGTCAGTGATAATGAGGAGCCAGGAAAGAGCAGGGGAGTTAAACAAATAATTTTAATCAATCTTCACAGTAGGGAACACTTACAACATTACAAAAAAATTAAGTAGTTCAGCAGCACAAAAGGGGAGGAAAGAACCATAATATTGATCAGAAGAGAAAAAGTATTTGTGAAAATAATAACCATTGACAAAGAAAATAGTGGTCGGCCGTTTGGTCATTCAAACCTGCTCCAACATTTAACACGATCATGGCTGATCATCCATCTGTTCCTGCTTTCTCTCCATACTCTGATCCCTTTCACCCCAAGGATTATATCCAAATCCTTCTTAAATACATTCAATGTTTTGGCTTCAGGTGCTTTCTGTGGCAGATAATTCCAGAGGTGAGGAAATTTCTTCTTATCTCAGTCCTAAATAGCTTGTCGATGACAGGTTAAAGAGACACTAGGATCCCATCTTTATGCTCCCATGTATGCCCATATCCTAAAAGTCATGGTTCTGGACACCCTGTTTATTGAGAACAGCCTTCCTCTGTTTATCCTGTGTAGCCCTGTCAGAATTCTTTTGTTTCTATGAAAGACCACTCTTCTGAACTCGAGTGAATATAGTCCTAACTGATCCAGTCTTTCTTCACATGTCAGTCCTGTCATCCCAGGAATCATTCTGGTCAACCTTCATTGTACTCCCTTCACAGCCAAAGCATTCTTCCACAAGAATAATGAGACCAAAATTGCACACAAGAATCCAGCTATGGGCTCACTGAGACCTGTGGAATCACAGAAGGACGTTCCTGCTCCTGAATCTGAATCCTCTCGTTAAGAAGGCCAAAAGAAACTAACTTGTGCTTGGGACATTTGAAAACAAAGTGTAAGTTTTGTGTTAAATACAAAGCTAATTTATTTGCCTTTTACTCAGAAAATAAAAACCTATATTTTCAGGAAAGTCAATTTAACATCAGTAGAAACAGACAACAATGAAATGTGTTCATTACCGAACATAATTAATAGCAAAATGCAACCACTGTGGTTATTTGTGAATTCACTCATGTTTTTTTTGGGGGGGGGGGCAGCAGGGGGGGTTGTCGGGTGTTTGAGTGAATCCCTTCCCACATTCAATGCAGGCGAACGACCTCCCTCCAGTCTGAACATCACTGGCATACAATGAGGTGAAATGATCACCTGAACCCAGTTTGAAAGTGAAAGCACTGGAACGGTCTCTCACCTGTGTCAACACATTGATGGATCATCAATTGTTGAGGACTTTTAAAGCATTTTCTGCAATCTGAACATTCAAAGTTATTTCAATAATGTGAGCAAGTTCATGGAGGCTAATTGTTCAGAATCTTTATACCATTTCCCACATTCTCTGGTCAGAATGAACTTGCTCGTGTTTCAGCAGGTACAATGATCTGACGAATCTCTTCCTGCACATGAAGCAAGTGAACGGTATCTCCCCTGTGTGGATGCATTGGTGTACAGCGAGGTTACATATTCATCTGTACCCAGTCCCATCATGAGAGTATCTTATTGGGCTCTCAACAGTGTGAACATGTTGATGGGACATCAGTTCTCCAGAACATTTACAGCATTTCCTGCAGTCTGAACATTGAAAAAGGTCTCTCATTAGAATGAACTTTCTGGTGTTTCACCAGGTCAGATGAGTGAATGAAACACTTCCTACATATGGAATAGATGAACGGTCTCTCCCCAGTGTGAATGTGCTGGTGTATTGGGAGTTTAGATGATCGCTTGAACCGAGTCGCACAGTGAGAGCACCTGAATGGTTTCTCACTAATGTGAGATATTAGTTCTCTCGAACTTTTCTCGCAATTCCTAGAGTGTGGATATTTTAAAGGTCTCTCCCCAGTGTGAACGTACCGGTGAGTCAGCAGATGGGATGAGTGAGTGAATCCTTTCGCACACTCAGAGGAGATGAACTGCCTCTCTCTTATATGAACTTGCTGGTGTGTCAGCAGACTGGATGATCAAATGAATCCCTTTCCACAGTCAGGGCTGGTGAACGGTCTCTCTCCAGTGTGACCACACTGATGACTTTCCAGGGAAGATGGATATTTGAATTCCTTCTCACAGTCCTCACGTTTCCATGGTTTCTCAGTGTGAACACTGGTTTTGGCTTCCATGATCAAAGCCTGATGATATTCAAGACATGATGAATTCAACATTTCGTTAGAATCTGCAGCGAGATTTGAGTTCACTGACTGCAAATGCTCCAACTTCCTGTAAAATGAATAACAGACAGTAAGAAGAAAATATGACCCACAGGGAAAAAGGCAGAACTTTAAAACTGGACTGAATACATCTGATCATTTGTGCAATAGACAGTGGACAATGCGACCATGAAAGCTCTTGGATTGTTATAACAATAGAACTGGTTCAGTATTGAGCTTCAGTGAAAGGAACTGGCTGCCAAATCTGGGGCTGCATAAAGGTGTTCTTTGTGGGAAAACTGAGAAATAGGGAGAGCATTAATGGAGATGGGCTTCATATGGGCAGCACGGTGGATCGGTCGTTAGCACTGCAGCCTCACAGCACCAGGGACCTGGGTTCGATTCCAGCCTTGAGCGACTGAGTTTGCACATTCTCCCTCTGTCTGTGTCGGTTTCCTCCCACAGTCAAAAGATGTGCAGGCTCGGTGGATTGGCCATGCTAAACTGCCCATAGTGTTCAGGGGGGTGTCGGTTATTGGGGGATGGGTCTGGATCTGGGTGGGATGCTTCAAGGGGCGGTGTGGACTTGTTGGACCGAAGGACCTGTTTCCACACTGTAGGTAATCTAATTCATCTGCCAGTAATTCTAACAACCTCCCAAACTCACCAGACAGAAACACAAGATCAGGTGGTGCATGGAAAAACCATCACTTCCAGGACTCTGAGCAGCAGATTCAGACTGGAAAAGATTATTGACTTGCTCAATATGTCAGAATGCATTTTATTAAAAATTAAACCTGCTGAAAAAATAGGGATTCTGACAGTCAGAGTTTATTTTAGCCTCTAGTTCAGTTAGAATGTAATACTTTGCCAATGATTTTCTGTATCATATAACCTACTCTGCAAATAACATCTTTCTTCAGGCTATTTTCAAGTTTTTGCAAGAAGAAAATAAATGATGAATCATTTGTACCTTACACATTTTAATTACTGTCCTCACTGCTTATGACGGGGACTGTACCACATAGTGAATAGAAAATACAGATTGGGCTATTATTCTGCAGAAAAAAAATCCATTCCGTTTGCAAGCTGCGCCATGACTTTCATTTTAGCTTCCCAACCCAGACAAAATCCTCTGTTAAGAACAAAGAACAACATAGCACAGGAACCAGCCCTTTAGCACTCCAAGCCTGTGCCTGCACATTCTAACCCTCCATGCTAAAAATGCCTTGATTCACAGGATCCGCATTCCTCTCTTCCCTTCCTGTTCATGTATTCAGCCAGGTGCTTCTTGACTGCTGCTGCTGCGTCTGCTTCCATTGCCTCCTGTGGCAACACATTTCAGGAACTCAGCAACCTTTGTGTGAAAAGCTTGCCTTGCTTATCTCTTTCACACATTCCCCCTGCAGCTTGAACTTGTGTCCTCTAGTAATTTATCCCTCTGCCCTGGGGGGAAAAAAGTCTCATACATTCCGCTCTATCCATGCCATTCACGATCTTATAAACTTCTCTCAGGCCACCCTCTCAACCTGCTGCGTCCCAGTGTAAACAAACCAAGTCTTTCCAACCTTTCTTCAATGCTGAACTCCCCCATAACCATGCAACATCCTGGGAAACCTATTCTATACCCTCTCCAAAGCATCCACATCCACATGTGGTGTCCAGAACTGAATGCAATATTCTAAGTGTGGCCTAACTAGAGTTCTACAAAGCAGCAGCATAACTTGCCTGTCCATATCGCCATTGCACCTTCCAATGAAGGCAGTCATCCCAAAGGCCTTTTATACTAAATTATCTACCTGCACCATCACTTTCAGTAGCCTGTGGACCTGCACACCCAGATCCTTCTGCATATCAATGTTCCTAAGAGTTCTGCCATTTACTCTATAATTTAAACCTGTACCTGACTTTCCAAATTACATCCCCTCATATCTGTCCAGATTAAACTACATGTCATCTTTCTGCCCATAACTCCAATTTATCTATACTCTGCTGTATCATCTGACAATCCTTCTCACTATCTGCAACTCTACCAACCTTTGTATTGTCCGCAAACTTATTGATTAGACCAGCCACGTGTTCTTCCAAGTTATTTATATAGACCAGAAACAGCAGAGGTCCCAGCACTGATTCCTGTGGAACACCACTAATCAAAACCCTCCATTCTGAAAAGTATCTTTCCACTGCTACACCCTGTCTTCGATGTAGCTATCTCTCCAGCTCATGTGACATCATCCTTTGTACCAGTTTGCCCTGATAGACTACTGCGCCATTCTAATGAAGCTCGCACGACTTGAACGCACAGCAGCTTTCTTTCAATTTGGCACTTTCCAATCTTCCAGATTGAATGTGGAATTCTGCAGTCCCTGAACCATCAAACAGTTATAAGGATCTGGAAAACTTGACCTGGAAATATGCTGGTACTGATGTCATGTTCAGTCTGTTACTGCTCGTCGTCAATTCCCCACTCAGTGGAAATAGTTTCTCTGTAACTCCGCTAACAGTCACTAATCATATTCCCAAGACTTTGATCAAAAATATTTCTTATTAATCAATTTCCAGGGATACCTCTCACAGAATGAAGTGATGTGTTTTAGCAGAAGGGATAGGTAGAGGCAATAACACAACACTAAAGAGTGTGCAGATTCTGAGGGATTCACATGCACAGATATTTGAAAGTAATAAATAGATTAATTCATCAAAGCAAATTTGATGTTAATTGATTTCAAAAAAATACTGAATCAGCATTTGAGAGAAAAATGCAAAGGTGCAGGGATAAAACAAGGGAATAGGACTGACTGGATTGCTCCAGACATTTGGCATGGGCTAAATGGTTTGCACTTTTTGATTTTTTTTAATATGGGCCTTCTTGTATTCCAAACCTACAGATTCAGTTATCAATCAGGTGAATCTGTGCTACATCCACTCCATAGTTGTTAGACCGTTCCTGACAGCAAGTCCGAGAACTAAAAACAGCTAATCAACTGTAATCTAACCACAGATAGTGTATCTCATTTTCTGATATCTCAAATCTTTTCCCACTGGCGCGCACACACACACACACATACATACATACATACCTGAAAGCTACCACATTCAGATGCTGATAACATTCAGATACTCATCAATCGAGTTACTCTTTCACTCTTTCTGAGGTTCAAGTCGGCCAAATTCCTCTGCTGACATTGATCTGTAAGAGTGTAAAATCCATCACGATCAATCCAGGACAGAGATTCAGAACAGAAAAAGAAAAGCATTTCTCTTGGTTTGAAGTTGCTGTTCGTAAATCCTGCTCGCCTTCCCCTCGCCCCGTTCCCAACAAGTAAAGGACATGCGCACTCTCCGCTTCCAGTTGGCCCCGGATAAAGATGGCGGGCTCACACGGCTCAGAAAACATTCGCGGCGCCCAGCCCTGCCTCGGCTAACAAAGGAATTCAGCAATTCCAATCTATTCGTGACAAAACCGGGATCGGTATTTTTCAATTCAGTGACGGTAGCTACTGTCAGATTTTATAAAGCCTCTCCGCCCACTTCGTGGAATACTCACTCACTCGATTTCTAATTTTCACCTTTCAAATCCTTACCGCGCCTGCTCCTCATCCGATTCCTCCGGCTCTCCTTTGCCTCCGGTACTGCGCATGTTTGAAACGCTTCAGATTGCGCGCGCACCAGTGGGCGTATACATTCAGAGATAATGGGGACTGCAGATGCTGGTGAATCCGAGATAACTCGTGTGGGTCTGAAATATTAGCTCTTGTGCTCCTCAGATGCTTCTTGGCCTGCTGTGTTCATCCAGCTCCACACTTTGTCATCTGGGCAAATGCATTCCCACCCAGAATGCTGGGAAAAACACGCTGCCATTGAGCAGCAATATTGATACAACGAAGATATGAAGGAATATGCCAGGACGAAAGATACAGGAATTCATTGATACAAGTGCATGGTCCCTGTCTGTCCTGGTTCTAATAAACAGCAGAACAAAGAGATATGAACACACACTCAACGGATAAAGTGAACAAAATATACACCTTTCCTGTGTAGAATATTTGAATTTCGCCGCAAGAAGAATTCATTTATTGGTGATAAAATCATTTCAAATTTCAAAGCTGAACGATGTCAGGTAGGAAAACTAAATAAATCCGTTCTCACACTGAAGTGTGAAGAGTCTTCCTGTGCGGTGACTGTGCTGATACGTCAGTAGTTTAAGATGTTCAGGCAAGCGTGAAATGTTACACACGAGCTTCAGAAGAGACTGAGATGTCAATCACTTCCTGTAATGAGTTTCATTGTCTCAGCACTCTTTGAATAAACAAAAGCAGACTCAATCAACTCGAAATATTCAGCAACAGTTGAAAGAGAAATGCACTTTATATTACATGACTTCTCTGCATCAGTCCACAGAAAGGGAAAATTAACTCTTTTTCTCAAGCCAGGGACTTATCATCAAGACTGAATATTTCCAATATCTTCTTGTTTTATACTCAGTCAAAGAACTGATTTCTGAATTGTACAATCAATTCATTTGTGACTCGTATCTTTTTTTTGTGTCCACACATTAGTGGAAACATCTTCCGTGTTTAATCTGTCCGTCAGGCTTAGCACAGGAGTTAGATGACAGCTCCAAGAACAAATCAAATCAGCACGGCTATCCTTTGTTTTAAGATGTTACTTTTCTTTTCTCTGCAAAGAGAAAGAGCGTCCAGAAATGATGCTTGCCTTGTGGGGAGAGAAGATTTCGGAGACACAGTAAAGGAATACAAGTCCAAAGAACTGGACACTATCGTGGCTTGGGCGAACAAGTGACAGGTATCATTTGCTACATATAAATGGCAAGCAATGACATTCTCAAATAAGACAAAATATAATCACATTTCTTTGACATTCAATGGCATTACCGTCACTAAATGCCCCACTGTTAACATGCAGGTGGATCCCATTTACCAGAAACTCAACTAGACTTACCAGTTATACACAGTGAATACAAGTGTGAGTCAAAACCGATGAAATACTGCTGTGAGTAACTCACCTGCTGACTTCCCAAAGCCTGTCCATCTTCCATAAAAGTGAAATGGAATAACTTCCCACTGGATGGGTGTAACTGCGTTAAGACTGAAGAAGCTTGAGACCATCCAAGACAATGCAAACCACATCACTGGCACTACACCCATAAACATCCACCCCCTCCACCACCAACCTTCAGTTACACCAATGGGTTTTGGGTCAGCTGATACACAGGAAAACCAATGACCACCATTCCCCCTGCTGATCGCTCAGTATCCTGACTTGGAAATGTATCGCAATTCTTTCACAGTTGCTGTGTCAAAATTCTGGAATTCCCTCCCAAACAACATAGTGGGGCGAATTATAAAACTAAGACTGCTGCAGTTCAAGAAGCCAGCTCACCACCACTCCCTCAAGGACAATGAGGGATGGGCAATAAATGCTGGCTAGCTACCAACATTCACATCCCACAAACAAATTAACAAAAAAACATTGGTGGGCTGCTATCTAAGATGAAGGAGGTAGTTTTTTTATATGAATGCTAAATATATTGATGGTCAACAAGAGAGTCAAAAGGTTATTATGATAAATAGCTTGTGGAGTTGAAGCTACACTCAGTTCAGACATGATTTTATTTAATGACCAAGCAGGCGAGAGTGGCTAAATGGCACATATCTGCTCCTAGTGCTGACATGTACATGTATAGTCATATTGAAGCTATTCACAGACATTCGGGTGTAAGCTCAAAAGATCAAAATTTAAGTAAAAGCTGAGACATTTGACTGAATGAAATGAGACGTCTGTTATCTGCTTGGGATGCTTTTCCTAAATGGGTCCCTGTTAAGCAAGTGTGGTGTCAGGAAGAGACCGTGAAAACAAGAGCTGGAGATCAATTTATTTTGAAAGGGAGAGAAAAAAGGAATGCACTTCCCGGCATTCTCCAGGTGATGGTGTTTCTCCTCATCTCAGTCCTAAAATATTTACCCCATATCCTTAAACTGTAGCCCCTTGTTCTGTAATTCCCCACCATTGGAACATCCTTCCTGCATCTAACTTGTCCAGTCCTGTTTGGAATTTGGAGATTTCAATGTGATCCCCTCATTCTTCTATACTCCGTTGAATACAATTTTAACTGACTCAATCTCTCTTCATACGTTATTCCTACCATCCCAGGAGTCAAGTTGGTAAACACGTGCTGAACGCCGTCGAAAGGAAGAACACTTTTTTTCAGATAGGCATGCCAAAACTGTACACAATATAACAGGTGTGGACTTACTTAGGCCCTGTGTAACTGCAGCAAAGCATTCTTGTTCCTTTATTTGGATCCTCACTCTGTGAAGGCCAACAGATAATTTGTTTCCTTACTGCCTGCTGCACTTGTGCACTTACTGTCAGCAACTGGTGCGCAAGGATCCTCTGGTCTCATTGACACTCCCATGTGCCATTCAAACGATAATCTGCCTTGTTTTTTTTATTGCTACAAGATGGATAAGCTTACATTTATCCAAATATAACGTAACCAATATTAATTTTCACTTACAAAGCTTCTCCAAATCACACTGCAACATGCATGCACCCAGCTTTGTGCCATCTAAAAAGTTTGAAAAATTATATTTAGTTTCCTCATCTAAATCAGCAACGCACATTGTGAACAGCTGGGGTTCAAGAACAGATCCCTGTTATACCCCACGAGTTACTGTCTGACATTGTGAACAGCTGGGGTTCAAGAACAGGCCCCTGTTATACCCCACTAGTTACTGTCTGACATTGTGAACAGCTGGGGTTCAAGAACAGACCCCTGTTATACCCCACTAGTTACTGTCTGACATTGTGAACAGCTGGGGTTCAAGAACAGACCCCTGTTATACCCCACTAGTTACTGTCTGACATTGTGAACAGCTGGGGTTCAAGAACAGACCCCTGTTATACCCCACTAGTTACTGTCTGACATTGTGAACAGCTGGGGTTCAAGAACAGACCCCTGTTATACCCCACGAGTTACTGTCTGACATTGTGAACAGCTGGGGTTCAAGAACAGACCCCTGTTATACCCCACTAGTTACTGTCTGACATTGTGAACAGCTGGGGTTCAAGAACAGACCCCTGTTATACCCCACTAGTTACTGTCTGCCATTGGGCAAAAGACACATTTACTTTGAATCCACGTTGACTACGTGCTGACCAGTTTCATAACCAACTCATTACACTCACCCCAATCCCCTGCATTTCAACCGTACACATTAATCTCTAATCGCTTCTTCAAAGGTCTTCATAAAACCTAAGAAACACATCTACTGGGTCACCATGATCAACTCCACTTGTGACATCCTGAAAGGCAGTCATCAGATTTGTCAAGAATGATTTGCCTTTTGCAAATCTATGGAGACTGTTTGCTTCTGTTATTGTATTCTGCGTACTGTGCTCCAAAATTCTTGGCAATGGAATCGTGCATCTTCCATAAGATTTATCTCAAACTCACTGGTCCATAATTAAAGGGTTTTTCTCTTCCCTTTTAAATCTTATGATTACAGTAACTACCCTGTCGTCTGGAGGGACTGTCAAAGTGTCAAAGAAATTGTGGAAGAGAGCCAGCAATGCATCCATTATTTTGAAGACCCCTTCTTTCAGTCAACTGGGAATGTATGAGCTTTTGATCCCATCAATTTGTCTAAAATCATTTCTTGTGCCATTATAAATTCCCCCGTTTCTGACTGGAATAGACCTATATTAGTTACAACCAATCCTTTCCCCTTTATATACACACAGAATGTTTCCAGTCAGTTGTTACATGCCTGCAAGTTTACTCTCATACTCAACTTCCCCTTTTTATTTAATCTCTTGGTCTTCCTTTGCTAACTTCTAGCCCGGTCCCAATTCTGAGATCTATTTGTTTGCTTGCCAATCTGAATGCCTTTTTTTGCATCTAACATTGACTTTAACTTGCCACTTACGCCATGGTTTGGCTGTTCTTTTTCCTTGTCCTCTTGCAGCATACAGGAATGACATTTTTTTGTCGTTCACTGATTCACTCTTTGAATGTTTGCCATTGTTGTATCACTATCATGTGAGAAACATTTCTCAATCCATTATACCCAACCTCATGAAGAATTCTGTTATTTTATGGTCATTCATCCCCAAATGGTCTTTCACAATGACATTGTCGATTATTCATTTCTCATTCCTTAAATACCCCAATCTAAATGTACTTTTCACTCGTTGGTTCCACAAACTATTCATCAAGAAAACCATCCTGTACACACTATACTAATTGCCCATCCATGGTATTGTGGCTATTTTTATTCACCATATCTGTGTGAAGAGTAACATCTCTCACAACGATAGATATTGTTTTACCACATGCATCTCTGATTTCCTGCTTAAAGCCATCTCAACATCATCACTACAGTTTGGTGCTCCATATAACACTCTTACTTCCTTGTTTCTCAATTATCCACACGTAGATTCTATCATGCATGAGTTAGTATCTTTCATCAATAATATGTGCATGTCCACTTTAAACAGTAATACAATTGCATCACCGTTCAGGAACTGGATTGCAATTACTCTGAACGAATTACACAACTTTGGAGACATCAACAAGGCATACTACCAAAAAAAAATTGAAGCCAGAGGGATCCAATACATCCCGATTCTATGGACACCCCAAGGTACACAAACCAGGGGTCCCTCTCAGACCCATTGTCCCACTATCAGGCACACCAACATATAGACTTGCCAATGAACTACAACAAATTGAAATACTTTGTGGGCAATGCTACCCACTCACATTCACTCATCCCAGGAATTCCTCAATATCATTAAGGACAGCAGGAGAGAAGATGATAAAGTAGGCAGGCACCCCAGAGACCGACAACCTCAATAAAGAAGCCAACATGAAACTACTAGATCTGTGCCTCACAACACACTTCACCGTCAATGACAACATATGCAAAAAAAACAATCAGGACTGATTGCAGAAGCAGTAATGCAAAGGTTAAAATGGACAGCACTCCCCATTGGTTCGAACTAATTGGCTGATTCCAGCTCGTTGCCAAAACATCAAAACAAGCCTAAGGTTTCCTATCACACAGTTAATTGATACACGTTTCCGTTTTAGAACTGGCTGTGCATCATCAGCTACATGCAGACACATTTTTTTCTCTCTCTGGATATATCCCTAAGCTAAGAAAAGCACTTTACCTCTTAATGAGGCCATGCACACTTGACCCATCCATTATTTTACAACAAATTCCAGATGCCTGCCTTCAAATTCACGATTTGAGTTGGTGAGCTTTCAGCTGTGATGAGTGGAAAAAAAAATCCACACTCTCTCCACTGTGGCTGCATTGGTGTTTTGACATTTTAGACGAATCTTCACAGACTCTTCCACACAGAGAGAAAACGTGTGCTTCTCCCCAGTATGAATGGTGTTTCTTCCTTCAGTGTTCAAAATCTTTTAACAATTTGGTTATGATAAAGACAGAGACTGTCAGATCTGGATATGGTTTCATCTGCATCTTAAATTGCAAACCAACCTTTCAAACAGAAAAGAAAAAGACAGGAGAAAACAGAAGAACACACACGGGTTGCGAAATTGAGAGAAATTAATCTGGCCATTTGTGAAACCAAGACTTGGGGAAAAAATTAAAATTTAAACTGTATGAGTACCATAAAAATCAGTCAGTATTTACAGAAAACTACAGAGGTGGGAGATTCGGAAGTCAACGAGCTTTCTCCCCAAAAATTTGATCCCTTTACTCCTCAGAACTAAGAACAAATGGAGAAACAAAATGCTGTAAATACTCAGTAGTTCTGGCAGCATCTGAAATTGTCCTTTTCCATCGATTAATAACCTCGAGCTTCAGTCTCAAGTTCTGTAGTTGCCTCCTTAAACATCTCCAACTCTCCCTCCTTTTCAAAATTGCCCTTCAAAAGCTGATACATGGAACAAAGTTCTTGATCATCAGCTTTATGTCTCTTGGTGGCAAATCCTGCGATATCATATGTCTGTGAAATTCCAGCGAGCATTTCGTTGTACTGAGATTGCTACATAAATGTCAATTTTGTTGGGTAACTTATACACCTATCAGTGTTCGTTCATCATTACGGTGTGAGAATTCTCAAAAGAATGTATATGGATGCTCATCGTTCACGTGGCCTGCTCTTACCTGCTCAACAGACTCCTGGTGATTGACCATATTCCCTGGTCTCTTGCTCCTTAAACTTGTCCACATTCAAGAATGGAATTTTATTTAAAAAATGAACTGGTGGAGCAAAATGGAGTTAGCAGTTCTTTTATTTTTAAAGATTTGTTACAATAACTGCAGAAGAAACATTGATAAAACATCACCCGTTTAAAATTCTATTACTCACAGTGACCACCTACAGGTACATTAGAAGGATGCAGGGAGAAAAGAGTTTAGAAACGCTTACCAACACAGCTCCAGTAAAAGAGCCATGAGAGGAGGAGGAAGAGGAGCAGGGAAGATGCCAACTCTTATATCACTCAAAACCTGTTCCTGGACCCACTTCAACCCCGCCCAGCTGACAGAGCCATTTATCAGCTGGCAACTTCCTGAAGCTTGACCCAGTCCTGTTCAGGAGTGGGTCAGACCAAGATGAGCCTCTGTAACCAGTTAGGTGGGACGGAGGAGTGGGGGGGAATCGGTGTTGGATGATCTCCTGCCCTGTTTCTTATCCCAAATTGACCCTCCCTCACCATCCCGATGGCCCTGTAAACACAGACTGTAGATACCTGATGGGCCTTGGTGTGCAGACTCAGTCTGGGCATTTCTGGTACAGAACAACAACAATTGTTCTGTACTCATTCTCTGGATTGTTCCCATTTCTCCATTCCCAGTGAGTTATACATTATGCTGTTGCTCCCGCCCCCGCTACTTATTCTGGCCGCTCTTCTCCATTTCTGTGGTAGTCATAGAAACTTCAAAACTAGCAGCAAGTACAGACCACTCGTCCCTTCATGCCTGTTCTGCTCACCAGTATGATTACGGCTGATTGTCCAGGTCAGGAACCCCATATCCTTCGATTCCTTTGGCCTTCAGAACTATACCTAACTCCTCCTGGAAAATAGTGAGTGTATTCGACTCAGCCATGTCCTGTTGCAAACAATTTCACGCACTCGGCATTTTCTGAGTTAAAAGAAAATCTTCTCACCTCAGTCCAAATGGTTTTCATCTGGTCCTTTTCTTTCTGTTTTTTTCACCGATTGTCTTTACTTTGCATTCGGGGTTGCTAACGGCCTAGTCACGGCCTTCATCTGGACACTTCTTTTATCTCTTTACTTCTGCACCATCATCCCCTCTGATTTTGCAACGTGAACCCTTTTGTCAGTCAATAATTCCTGCTCTTCACCCACTCATTCCTTTTGTTCACTGTCACCCTCCACTCCTTGCTCACTGGCCTGAACATTCACTCAGTTTCTGTTCCCACAGACGTGGCTGGATTCATGGTCCACATATCCAGAGCCACAAAAGGGACCCTTCGACCCATTGAGTCTGTCCCAATCAAAACACCAACAGACTAACTGCTGTAATCCCTTTTCCAGCACCTGACCCGCTTCCAATTCTTTGGCATTTCAGGTATATACCTGAATACTTCTTAAGTGTACTGAGGATTTCTGCACTTACCACACTTGCAGGCAATGAGTTCCAGATTCTCATTGCACTTCGGTGAAAAAAAGTCTCCCATTTTTGCTAAACTTTCAGTCCTTTACTTCAGTTCATGCCCCCAGTCATTGATGCCTCCAACAAGGGGAGCTATTCGTGCTGCCTCTTCTGTCTATGTCCCTCATCACTTTTACACATCTCAATTATGTCCCCTCTCACTTCTCTCTGCTCCAAAGAAACTAACCCCAAACTTTGTGGGCTGTGTGGTTCCCTGCTGATGGAGAGTGATTCGATTCTACCCTGCCAGACATTCTGGGGAGGAGGATCTGCCATTGCCAACAAATACTTCCTGCACACCCAAATCAACGCTGAGGTAGGCCATAGTCCCTCATTCGCTAGAGACCCCAAGTCTGCATCCTGTAAGTGGGAATGGGAGAAACGGCAAGAAAAATGGGGAACGAAATAAATCTAACACTTGCAGAGAACTGAAATCCATCAACCCGACCAATACAGGGCCAGACAGTTCAGAAACGCTCACCAATTCGAAATCCCAGGCTCAATATCCCCACAGGCCTGTCACTCACACCTGAATTCCTGCCCAGTTCAGAGCAAACCTCCATCTCACAGCTTCCAGATCCTTAATGCAGCCATGCCGAGGAGTGGGATAGTTCAAAGTGAGTACCTCAATACCTCACTGAGATCTTCTTTCACTGACCCAATCATATACTTTTTTTCCCGTTGCTCCCTTCCTAGTGATTCCAACCTCCTGCAGTGGTCCCTGTCTCGCAGTTTAATGAAAGAAAATCCTCCCCATTCCTCTGGTGATCTTGTTGGAGTGGGGGGAGAGCTGCATCAGACTGTGTCCTGATTTGCTGATTGTCACTCAAATTCACGATTAGTCTTTCAGATTAAAACCATCGGCAGTGTTTTCCAGTTCTCTCATCCTAAAAATGGCCTAAATCATTTAATTTGTCTGTAATTGTTAGCCTCCTCAGAAACTGTGATTAATTTTCGAGCTCTTTCTCAGTTGGGAGATGATTCCGATGTCGTTGGAATGTAACCACCTCCCCGATTCGATCACAGTCCTTGGTAGTAATAGGAAATCCTCAGTAAACATAAATGGAAACTGTGTGGAGGGTAGAAGATAGATAGAGAACAGATATAATGCAAAATAATTTTTTAAAAAACTGGAGGAACTGTGGATGCTGTAAATCAGGAACAAAAAGAAAATGTTGCTGGAATAGTTCAGCAAGCCTGGCAGCATCTGTGAAGAAGAAAACCAAATCAGAGCTAACATTTTAGGTCCAGTGACCCTTCGCAAAAATCTAAAGAACTGCAGATGCCATAAATCAGGAACAAAAACAAGTTGCTGGAAAAGCTGACCAGGTTTGGCAGCCTCTGTGAAGAAGAGTCAGAGTAAACGTTCTGAGTCTGTTGACCAGAGAAAGGGTGAGTATGGATGGACAATGCTTTTCAAAATGTGAAATATCTAAGTGGCTTGGTATCGTGCTAATGAAGATCAACAGCATCCTGACTCGTGTGGAATTCTGGGTCAAAAATCAAGCTCTGACCAAAATACGAGCTGGAGCAGAACAGCTACTGTAATAAACTGAAACAATTTCATTTCTGACAAAGAGCCACTGAATTTGAAATTGTAACTTCCACTGAATTTGAAATTGTAACTTCTTTCTCTGTTCTGATGCTGCCACACCTCCAGCATTTCCCTGGCAATTTCTTTTTCTGTTCCAGCAAAACGTTTGCTCTGTTATTGATAATTGGCCAACACCTTCATAAATGCCTTTGGTTGGCGAGACACCTTCACCTGAATAACGCTGTAACGCTATCGATCCATTTTCTAGCTAAGATGCAAATACCAATTCCTACTAGCTGATGGATGCAGAAAAACCCACAGTTCCAAAAGGCACAGAAACCGCTCTCAGTACAACAGAGATAATGGGAACTGCAGATGCTGGAGATTCCAAGATAACAAAATGTGAGGCTGGATGAACACAGCAGGCCAAGCAGCATCTCAGGAGCACAAAAGCTGACGTTTCGGGCCTAGACCCTTCATCAGAGAGGGGGATGAGGGGAGGGAACTGGAATAAATAGGGAGAGAGGGGGAGGCGGACCGAAGATGGAGAGAAAAGAAGATAGGTGGAGAGAGTGTAGGTGGGGAGGTAGGGAGGGGATAGGTCAGTCCAGGGAAGACGGACAGGTCAAGGAGGTGGGATGAGGTTAGTAGGTAGCTGGGGGTGCGGCTTGGGGTGGGAGGAAGGGATGGGTGAGAGGAAGAACCGGTTAGGGAGGCAGAGACAGGTTGGACTGGTTTTGGGATGCAGTGGGTGGGGGGGGGAAGAGCTGGGCTGGTTGTGTGGTGCAGTGGGGGGAGGGGATGAACTGGGCTGGTTTAGGGATGCAGTAGGGGAAGGGGAGATTTTGAAACTGGTGAAGTCCACATTGATACCATATGGCTGCAGGGTTCCCAGGCGGAATATGAGTTGCTGTTCCTGCAACCTTCGGGTGGCATCATTGTGACAGTGCAGGAGGCCCATGATGGACATGTCATCAAGAGAACGGGAGGGGGAGTGGAAATGGTTTGCGACTGGGAGGTGCAGTTGTTTGTTGCGAACTGAGCGGAGGTGTTCTGCAAAGCGGTCCCCAAGCCTCCGCTTGGTTTCCCCAATGTAGAGGAAGCCGCACCGGGTACAGTGGATGCAGTATACCACATTGGCAGATGTGCAGGTGAACCTCTGCTTGATGTGGAATGTCATCTTGGGGCCTGGGATGGGGGTAAGGGAGGAGGTGTGGGGACAAGTGTAGCATTTCCTGCGGTTGCAGGGGAAGGTGCCGGGTGTGGTGGGGTTGGAGGGCAGTGTGGAGCGAACAAGGGAGTCACGGAGAGAGTGGTCTCTCCGGAAAGCAGACAGGGGAAGGGATGGAAAAATGTCTTGGGTGGTGGGGTCGGATTGTAAATGGCGGAAGTGTCGGAGGATAATGCGTTGTATCCGGAGGTTGGTAGGGTGGTGTGTGAGAACGAGGGGGATCCTCTTGGGGCGGTTGTGGTGGGGGCGGGGTGTGAGGGATGTGTCGCGGGAGACGCGGTCAAGGGCGTTCTCGATCACCGTGGGGGGAAAGTTGCGGTCCTTAAAGAACTTGGACATCTGGGATGTGCGGGAGTGGAATGTCTTATCGTGGGAGCAGATGCGGCGGAGGCGGAGGAATTGGGAATAGGGGATAGAATTTTTGCAGGAGGGTGGGTGGGAGGAGGTGTATTCTAGGTAGCTGTGGGAGTCGGTGGGCTTGAAATGGACATCAGTTACAAGCTGGTTGCCTGAGATGGAGACTGAGAGGTCCAGGAAGGTGAGGGATGTGCTGGAGATGGCCCAGCCCTCCGCTCCCTCCGCTCCAACCCCAACCTCACCATCAAACCCGCAGACAAGTGTGGCGCAGTGGTAGTATGGCGCACTGACCTCTACATCGCCGAGGCCAGACGCCAACTCTCCGACACCACCTTCTACCGCCTCCTCGATCATGACCCCACACCCGAGTACCAAACCATCATCTCCAACACCATTCACGACCTCATCACCTCAGGGGACCTCCCACCCACAGCCTCCAACCTCATTGTTCCCCAACCCCGCACGCCCGTTTCTATCTCCTTCCCAAAATCCACAAACCTGTCTGCCCTGGTCGACCCATCGTCTCAGCCTGCTCCTGCCCCACCGAACACATCTCCACCTATCTGGACTCCATTTTCTCCCCTTTGGTCCAGGAACTCCCCACCTACGTCCGTGACACCACCCACGCCCTCCACGACTTCCAATTCCCTGGCCCCCAACACCTCATATTCACCATGGACGTCCAGTCCCTGTACACCTGCATTCCGCATGGAGATGGCCTCAAGGCCCTCCGCTTCTTCCTGTCCCGCAGGCCCGACCTGGCCCCCTCCACCGACACTCTCATCCGCCTAGCTGAACTCGTCCTCACACTCAACAACTTCTCTTTTGACTCCTCCCACTTCCTACAGACTAAGGGGGTGGCCATGGGCACCCGCATGGGCCCCAGCTATGCCTGCCTCTTTGTAGGTTACGTGGAACAGTCCCTCTTCCGCACCTACACAGGCCCCAAACCCCACCTCTTCCTCCGGTACATTGATGACTGTATCGGCGCCGCCTCTTGCTCCCCAGAGGAGCTCGAACAGTTCATCCACTTCACCAACACCTTCCACCCCAACCTTCAGTTCACCTGGGCCATCTCCAGCACATCCCTCACCTTCCTGGACCTCTCAGTCTCCATCTCAGGCAACCAGCTTGTAACTGATGTCCATTTCAAGCCCACCGACTCCCACAGCTACCTAGAATACACCTCCTCCCACCCACCCTCCTGCAAAAATTCCATCCCCTATTCCCAATTCCTCCGCCTCCGCCGCATCTGCTCCCACGATAAGACATTCCACTCCCGCACATCCCAGATGTCCAAGTTCTTTAAGGACCGCAACTTTCCCCCCACGGTGATCGAGAACGCCCTTGACCGCGTCTCCCGCATTTCCCGCGACACATCCCTCACACCCCGCCCCCACCACAACCGCCCCAAGAGGATCCCCCTCGTTCTCACACACCACCCTACCAACCTCCGGATACAACGCATTATCCTCCGACACTTCCGCCATTTACAATCCGACCCCACCACCCAAGACATTTTTCCATCCCCTCCCCTGTCTGCTTTCCGGAGAGACCACTCTCTCCGTGACTCCCTTGTTCGCTCCACACTGCCCTCCAACCCCACCACACCCGGCACCTTCCCCTGCAACCGCAGGAAATGCTACACTTGTCCCCACACCTCCTCCCTCACCCCCATCCCAGGCCCCAAGATGACATTCCACATCAAGCAGAGGTTCACCTGCACATCTGCCAATGTGGTATACTGCATCCACTGTACCCAGTGCGGCTTCCTCTACATTGGGGAAACCAAGCGGAGGCTTGGGCACCGCTTTGCAGAACACCTCCGCTCAGTTCGCAACAAACAACTGCACCTCCCAGTCGCAAACCATTTCCACTCCCCCTCCCATTCTCTTGATGACATGTCCATCATGGGCCTCCTGCACTGCCACAATGATGCCACCCGAAGGTTGCAGGAACAGCAACTCATATTCTGCCTGGGAACCCTGCAGCCATATGGTATCAATGTGGACTTCACCAGTTTCAAAATCTCCCCTTCCCCTACTGCATCCCTAAACCAGCCCAGTTCATCCCCTCCCCCCACTGCACCACACAACCAGCCCAGCTCTTCCCCCCCACCCACTGCATCCCAAAACCAGTCCAACCTGTCTCTGCCTCCCTAACCGGTTCTTCCTCTCACCCATCCCTTCCTCCCACCCCAAGCCGCACCCCCAGCTACCTACTAACCTCATCCCACCTCCTTGACCTGTCCGTCTTCCCTGGACTGACCTATCCCCTCCCTACCTCCCCACCTACACTCTCTCCACCTATCTTCTTTACTCTCCATCTTCGGTCCGCCTCCCCCTCTCTCCCTATTTATTCCAGTTCCCTCCCCCCATCCCCCTCTCTGATGAAGGGTCTAGGCCCGAAACGTCAGCTTTTGTGCTCCTGAGATGCTGCTTGGCCTGCTGTGTTCATCCAGCCTCACATTTTGTTATCTCAGTACAATAGTCGGCTTCCTGTGTGGGCAGCACATGCTCAAAGCGATTGCAAACCGTGCGGCTGGATCTGCAGAGAAGGTTATCAATCAATTAGCACAACCAATGGGAGTGAAGGAGAGGCGGGACTGTATGGCCGCGCGGGAGCGGCTGGTCCTTCAACCAATGGGAGTGAACGAGCTGTGTTTTGAATGACAATCCAGCAGCTTTCACGACAAATTTCACGACGACCAGCCCCGCAAATATCGTTTCATTCAGCTCCATTTCACAACCTGCCCTTTGCTTTTGTGTGCTCTCTTGCATTCTATTTTCTAGTTTTTTATTAAATTTCAGATTAATAAGCTACAGACAATATTAGAGGAAGGCAGCACGGTGTTTCAATGTTTCGCCTTGCTACCTCAGACAGCCAGGGAACCGGCTTCGATTCCTGACTTGGCTGACCGTGTGGGTTGTCACACTCACCCCGTGTCTGCGTGGGTTCTTCCCACAGATCAAAAATGTGCAGGCCAGTGGATTGACCATGCTAAATTGCATATTAATCCCAGGAGTGTACAGGTTAGGTGGTTTAACCATGGGAAATGTAGGGCTATGTGAATGGGATAGGAGGTAGATCTGGGTCGGATGACTCTCGACGGGTTGTTGCAAACTTGATTGGCCAAATGACCTCTTTCTGCATTGTAAGGAATACATGATTGGATGTGCAGTTGGGAAACTCAATCCAAACAGCAGATCAGAATCTGACAGACAACCAATTCATGGTAACCTGAATTTTCCTGGATTTTGAACATTAAAGGAAATATCACTGTTCACTTTGGAGAGAAGCTATACACATGTTCTACGTTTGGACAAGGATTCAGCCGATCAGAACATAAATGTACTGTTGACTCAGAGAAACCTGTGATCTGAAGGAAGCATTGGATGGAGTGTCGTATCCAGGACCAAAATTTGAATGAGTGTGAAAATATTACATTGGTTGGAGTACTCCTGATCAAAAAAAGAGGATGATTGTGTTTATTGGAGTCCAATCATCTCAGCCCTAGGGCATCTCTGCAAGAATTCCTCAGGGTGGTGTCTTCAGCCTTTCACGCCTTCAGCTGCATTATCAACGAGCTTGCCTTTTTCAGATGGTCAGAAATGGAGATATTCCCTGATGATTGTACAATATTCCAGGCTATTCAGTTTGCCTCAATCACTGAAATGGTCTATATCCATGTCGAGCAAGACTTTTACAAGATCCAGTCTTGGAATGATTACAGGCAATTGCCAGGCAATGGTCATCTGCAACAGGAATGAATCTAAGGAACTTGCAATGACAATCAAGGGAATTTTCATCATTGCGTCCTGCACGATCAACATTTTGGAGTTTTCTTTGGCCACATACTGAACGTAACCAGTCATATAAACTTTGTGACTACAATAGGTCAGAGGCTAGGAAATTTACAGTGACTTCACAGTCCGCCCACCATCGACAAGGCATGTGTCAGCAATGTGATGGAATACTCCCCACTTGCCTGGATTAGTGCAGCTTCAAACATACTAAGCAACTCAAATTCATCCTGCACAAAGCAGACCATAATCTTTGTCCATGAATCAAATGATTCAATAAGGGAATTAGTCTATTAGCTGCAAAGGAACAATGTACAGGTTTAGAGGCAGAGGCAGGAGAATGGTATTGGGTGAGATATTCTCATTCTGAAGGCTAGTGCAGATAGTATGGTCAAATGGTTTCCTTGTGTGCTGCATCAATTATGTGAATCAAACTCCAATGACAACCTTCAACATTCTCACCCTTCAACATTGGTGGAAAGCAGCAATAGTTTTGACCAAGACCAATATGCACTGAAGTAACTTCTCTAGGATCTTTCAACACCACTTCCCGAAACCAAACTGCACTCAGTTGGTTTGGTTGTAGAGAGAACCGAATTCCCTGTGTCCTCCATCACTCCTCCCTTGGGAAGCAGTTACCTCAATGTCCCCACTCTGCTGCAGACCTTTTCCTTTTCCAAAAATATACTTTATTCTAAAAAAAAGTCTTGTGTGTATGTATGTGTGTGTATATGTATATACACAGCAGCACATCAACCAAACATACATTACCCAACAAACGGAGACTAAAACTTTCACTAAACTAGTGACTGTGGGATATACAGCCCATTCAAATGATGCAACTTCAATTTATGTGAAGGTTGAGCCAGAAACTGATCTAATTTTCAGACTGCATTCACTTTTTATAAAGACTCAGACTTTAGTCAGGCTCTGAATTTGACAAATTTCCAACATTCATGTTGCATCTTCATACCTGATAATACATTTGATAAAATAGCGTGAAAAATTGGAATGTGAGTTTTTAGTAATTATGATTGTTGGATACCAATCATATTATTCACATTCTTTTTACTTTCTCTGTGAATTCTGAATTACAACTAACCTTACAAAAGCCATTTGAATTCCAAGGTGCCATACTGAAATTAACCAGAAACTCAAACTTTGAATCATGTTGATGTTTGGCACGAGGCTGTGGTGTGATATCACAAAATGGGACTCACTTGAATTTGTGTGGCATCAGGGAACACTAGTAAAACTGAAATGAATGATAATACAGGATTAAACTAACAAGTGGCTGGTCCATACTGGACATTAAAGATGAGGTTCGTAATTTTGAAGACCAATTGCCTGAAACAATTGCTTCAGATGAACCTAAGGGCAGTAGAGTGAGGAAGGTGTTTGCTACGCTTGCTTCTAATTGTCATTGCCTTGAGTAGAAGATTTGGGAGGTCATGTTGTTGCTTCACAGCACATTGGTTAGTCCACTTTTGGAATACGGTGTGCACTTTTGTTCTCCCTGCTACAGGCAGGATATTGAAAGGGTTGAGAAAAAAAAATTGCAATGATGTTGCCAGAGTGTCTAGGTTTAAGCTATAGGGAGAGGCTGAATAGCCTGGTTGGTGGGGTATCTTTGTCAGAGAGGCATCAAAGACTGAGGGGTGACCTTATCGAGGTCTATAAAATCATCAGGCGTATGGATATGGTAAATAAACAAGGTCTTTTCCATGGGCTGAGGGAGTACAAAACTAGAATGTATACGCTAAAGGTGATGGGAAAAGAAATAAAAGGTACATATGGGGCAATTTTTCTTGCAGAAGGTCTGAGCGTATGAAATGAGATAGCATGGACATGGTAGAAGCTGAGGCAAGTACATTCAAAGGCATCTGGATGGGTACATAAGGAGTAAGGGTTTTGTTGTGGGCCAAATGGGGGTAGTTTAATTTAGGATATCTGATTGGCATGGATGGGTTGATTGAAGGGTGTGTGTCCATGCAGCACAACTCCATGTCTGCATCCAAACAAACCAAAGGCATTATTTACTTCACCCAACCTGTATTTACATGCATTCCAGGCACCAGGAGGGTCCACTACCTGAATGGACACCCATTTAACTTTGGCAGGTAGCCCTGTACAGTGGCTGCTGCCCACTGCACCTTGGCAGCAGTTCTCCCCAAGCTTTAGTGAGTCCTCATCATGACGTCCTAGACTTTGAATGTGCCAGTCTACAACGTTGTGTGGAGGTCAACACCCTCTTCTGGAACACCAGTAAGTACCAATCAGACCAAGACCTCTTTGCCAGAAATCAGTGACAATTTGTAGGGCATAATACAGTACCTGTTATTAACACATAAACAGAATTTGCTGGAAAACCTCAGCAGGTCTGACAACATCTGTAGAGAGAAATCATGCCTAAAGTTTCGGTTTGACTGACTTGTCCTCCGAACAGTATCCATCACATTGTTTCAGGCAGCAGACACCTCCTGCACAGCTGTGGCGTCTGTTGCAGTTTCTCTAAACTCCTCCGGCCTTAAGACCCAATGAGTTCCTGGCACCCCTCCAAGCACACTTACTACAAACATTTTCCGAAACCCCATTCTAACACAACATTCACCATTTTCAGCTGTGGAGACTACAAGCTCTGGAATTCCCTCCTTAAATCTCTTAAAACTTCTTTAAGATAGACAATGTAAAATAAACCTTTTTATTCAATGCTTGAAACATTTTAGTTTGATAAATATCTGAAACTTTCCATAATAATGCAAATCGTTGCTGTTATTGGCTTACACTGAGAGGAACAGGATGATCACTCAAAGGCTTTACATTCTCGGACCATCATGGCCACAATCATTTTCAAACTGGAAACTTAATCTTGACAGCCCGTTTTCAGCATTCCCGTTGTTCTAACTGACTGCAGTGTTCCGAGTCTAGGAGCTGTGAACCATGGACGAGAGCAGCTGAGACACATTTCTTCCCGAACTCACAATGAACCATCACTCCTGAACAGAGATAATGGGAACTGCAGATGCTGGAGAATCCAAGATAACAAAGTGTGAAGCTGGATGAACACAGCAGCCAAGCAGCATCTTAGGAGCACAAAAGCTGACGTTTTGGGCCTAGACCCCTCACAGAGGGGGATGGGGAGACGGTTCTGAAATAAATAAAGAGAGGGGGAAGGCGGACCGAAGATGGATAGAGGAGAAGACAGGTGGAGAGGGGAAAGTGGAGGTGGGGAGGGGAGAGGTCGATCTGGAGAACAGGTCAAGGTGGTGGGATGAGGTTAGTAGATGTGAAATGGAGGTGCGGCTTGAGGTGGGAGGAGGGGATAGATGAGAGGAAGAACAGGTTAGGGAGGCGGGGACGAGCTGGGCTGGTTTTGGGATGCAGTGTGGGGAGAGGACGTGCTGGGCTGGTTTTGGGATGCAGTGGAGGAAGGGAAGATTTTGAAGCTTGTTAAGTCCACATTGATACCATTGGGATGCAGGGTTCCCAAGCGGAATACCAAGCATCCCAAAATCAGCCCAGCTCGTCCCCTCCCTACACTGAACCCCAAAACCAGCCCAGCCTGTCTCTGCCTCCCTAACCTGTTCTTCCTCTCACCCATCCCGTGCTCCCACCTCAAGCCACACCCCCATTTCCTACCTAGTAATCTCATCCCACCTCCTTGACCTGTCCGTCTTCCCTGGACTGACCTATCCCCTCCCCACCTGTACTCTCCTCTCCACCTATCTTCTTTTCTCTCCATCTTCAGTCCGCCTCCCTCTCGCTCCCTATTTATTCCAGAACCCTCTCCCCATCCCCCTTTTCTGATGAAGGGTCTAGGCCCGAAACACCAGCTTTTGTGCTCCTGAGATGCTGTTTGGCCTGCTGCGTTCATCCAGCTCCACACTTTGTTACCCTCACTCCTGAAGCTGAGCTGCAGCAGGGAAAACGGGAAACTCGAAACATTCTTCTCCCCTCCCCAAGCCCAGAGCACGTGTGATTGGCAGCGGGCTCGGCCAATAGAAAGGAAGGGGTGGGACTGGAGGACAGATCTGGAGCGGCGGGGTGGGGGCGTGCGGCGACACGTGATCAATCTTAACCGAAACAACTGCGGATACTGTAAATCAGGAACAAAAACAGAAGTTACTGGAACAGCTCAACAGCTCTGGCCGCATCTGTGAAAAAAAAATCAGAGTTAACGTTTCGTGTCCGGTGACCCTTCCTCAGAACAGCAACGTTCCGGCCGGTGTTTGCACGTAGGCGCAGCGTCATTCTGACCGCCGTAAGCTGGTGATTGCCGGTTTTGTCGGAGCTGGTAAAGGAACAAAGAATAAGCTATTGGGGAAACAGTGAATGTTAGTGTGGTCTGGGAGACTTTATCACCGTTTGTGTACAACTGTAGATCCGAATTAGAGCTTCTTGGTCATGCGTTTTCAGTAAACTGAAAAGGGCTGCAGGCTTCAGGCCGCGAGAGGCCCAGGTTACCGCCAGAATATTTATTGGCCCCAAAGCCCCGCGTGTTTCGGACAGAATGGTCCCTGCTTTGCACTGAGGACCTGGGGGTTGGAAGCGTTTTCTTTCTCAATGAACTACCACAGTAAATCTGTACTCCACAACTTAAAGGGCTCTCGTATCTTTTCTGACCAGAATTGGATGCAATGATTGACTGTGACCTCACCAGATCTTTATCAAGGTTCAGCATCTTTTCCGTGAGTGTGTTCTCATTACCTCTATTATTTCTTAAAGCCAGAGTCATAGAGCCTTCAGACCCTCTAGAAACAGACCCTTCAGTCCAAGCTGAACATAATCCCAAACTGAACTAGTTCCATCTGCCTGCTCCTGACCCTTCAAACTTTTCCCATTCATGTAGCTATCCAAATGCTTTTTCAATATTGTAATTATACTTGCATCCACCACACCCTTATGAAGTTCATTCCACACACAAACCACCCTTTGTGTTTTTTAAAAAAAAAGCCTCGTGACTTTTTAAAATGTTTCTCCTCTCACCTTAAAAATATGTCCCCTAGTTTTGAAATTCCCCACCTAAAGACAACTACCATCAACTTTATCTATAGCTCTCATTATTTTATAAACTTCTATCAGTGCCTTTCAACCTGCTACACTGCAATGAAGAAAGTTCCAGCCTATCTTTATAGTTCAATTGTTCCATGCCAGGCGACATCCTGGTAAGTGTTCAGAACAATGCACAGTTTGATAATATCCTTCCTATAACTGGACACAGTATTCCAGAAAAGGCCTCACCAATGTCCTGTACAACCTCAAGATAACATCCCAACTCTTTATACTCCAAGGACTGAGCAATGAAGGCAAGAATGCCAAATGCCTTTTAACCACCCTGTGGGTATATGTGATGCAATCTTTTAGAAAGAAGTGTACCTGCACCCATAGGTCCCCTGTTCTCAAACACTACCTAAGGCCCTACCATTAATTGTATAAGTCCTGCCCTTGTTTGTTACACCAAAATTCAACGCCTCACATTTATTCAGATTGAATACAATATGGTTTTTTTTGAGCCCATTTGATCAAGATCCCTTTGTAATCTTAGGTAACCTTCTTCACTGTCTATTATGCCCCTATTTTGGTGTAACCCATAAACTTACGAACTGTACCTTCTATATTCTCATCCAAATCATTTATATAAAATGACAAAAGAGGATCCAGAATTGATCCTGCTGGAACCCTGCTGGTCACAGGCCCCCAGTCTGAAAAGCAACCCTCTGCCATTACTCTCTGGCTCCTGCTGTTAAGCACACACATGCACACACACACACACCCCCTTTCTATTGTTCCTACATCACCTAAAACCTAGAACAGTGAGCTGCCGTTTTGTCCATCTCACAGACAAGTTTCTGTCATAGCTATGAGTTCATCAGCTTTAACTTTAAGACTCGTTGCATTGAAAAGAAAAGTTCTTCAGAGTTACTACATATTCTGATTCTCTCATCTTTCTTTTGTAATTGCTGTGCGCTCCTCACATTCAGAACGTTCCTCATCAATCCTTCTGTTTACGCTGGTACGTATAATTCCCCCACTCCCCATCTCTGTCAATATAAAGTCTCCTTTAATGGAATGAGCAAAGCTCCCTGCTGAGATCTTGATCCCTTTCCAGTTTACATTAGACCATTCTTTGTCTTTTCTACCCCGAAAGACATTCCAATTGTCCAAAAACCTGAATCCCTGAACAATTCACGAGATCTTCACCATCGATTTGTCTCCTTTAACCTTGTTCTCCCTACCTCGTTTGGCATTGGGAGTAAACAAGAAAGCACGACTCATCAAGTTTTTTCTTTAAATATTTTACCTAACTGATCAAATTCACTTTGTCGTGCTTTTAATCTTTTCCCAAAAAAGATCATTGCTATCAATGTGTACAATAATTTCTGGCCTCTCAATCTCACCTTTGACAAGAGATTTGACATGTTTCGAGATGTCCTTAATCTGAGCACAAGGCAATTAACAAACCATCCTAAATTTACACTCACTGCTATAGAATTTCATGTTTAAGCCTCTGACAGGAGAGTCCCCTACAAAAATAATTCTATTAAATCTCCCGAAATTCTGCATAACATAAGAATCATTCCAAGTGTCGAAAAAGTGACTGGCCATTCCGTTTTCCTCAGAGAGACCACGTCCTTCAACAGTTCCAAAAGCTGAATATCTGGCAGAGGGATACCACCGGAGACATTCTTACTTATCCGAACAGTCACACATCTCTCCTAACAGTGCTGGGTCGTACAGCCGAACACATGTCGAACTCTGATGAAACTGCAGGTTCCATTAATGAAGCCCAAGATCCCATACAGTCTCCTCAATGCATTTTAGTTATGTTCTCTCTTCGATAAAGATTTGTACATAGTAACTCCCTGCTCCGTGCTCTTTGCGTCTGTGCCATTCAAATATATATTCCCTTTCCACGTTGTTTCCCTCAAGATGCATAAACTCACTGTGTGTTCTAAAGAAGAGATGTTTATTCAAAATATTAACTGTGGCTCCACTATTCCTGCCACTTGGAAAACAGGACAGTACAGCATCGGAAGAAGCCCTTTGGCCCACCACATCTGTTCTAATATTGATGCCACTCTGAAGTGATACAATCTGGCTGTACATGATCTATATCCCTCTCTTCCCTGCCTGTTCATATGTCTGCCCAAGTGCCTCTTAAATGTCGTGATTGATCGTTTCTGCTTCTATCACCTCCCAAGAGTGTACATTGTGGCCGCCTATCACTTCCTGTATAAGAAACGTGCCTCATACAACTCTTTTTTTTTAAACTTTCCCCCTCTAACCTTAATCCATTTGCCCCTAGAATTTGTCATTTTCACCTGAGGAAAAGGGCTGAGTGTCCACTGTCTCCCTTTCAGGTCGCCCCTCAGCCCCTCGCTCTGTGTGGTGATAACAATCCAAGTTTGTCCAAGCCAGGCAAAATCCTGGTAAACCTCTTCTGCAACCTTTCCGAAGCCTCCACGCCCTTTCTGTAATGTAGTGATTGAAACTGCACACATCACTCCAAAGGTGGCCGAATTACAACTTTCTATTCAGCCCCCTGACAGAAGAAAGCCAGCATGCCATTGTCCTCCTTTACCACTTTATGCATAGGTGTTGCCACTATCAGAGACCTATGGACTTGGACCTGCAGATCCATCTGTATATCAGTGCTACTCAGGGTTCTTCCATTTATTGTTTACGCTCCCCTTGCAATTGGCCTCCCAGGATGCATCACCTCACAGTTACGTGTGCGTGTGTGTATGGTCTCAGGTCTGATCCTTGTGGGACAGTGCTAGCCCTGACCTCCAGTCAGAAAAACACACTCCACAACTGTTGACGGGTGAAATATCAAACAGGAGTCTTGTGTTCTGTGTTCAGCAGCGCGGGCAACCTTTATGCGGAGCTCCTTAGCAATTCATTGTGGGAGATTTTCTGGTGCTGTCTCACTCCACCCAACCAAGTGTAACATTTTTATGCATTTCACATTACAGCAATGACACGCAATGTTATAATGTAATTGTTAGCCATATTTGCCGAAGCGATCCATCCAGTCCAGTAAACGCATGGTTAATGGCTCTACAGAACTTGGTGCTCCCACAGTCTGTTGATGTTTGACTGATTCCTTTATTATTTGCCTTTAGAATACCTGTTGTTAAATCACATTTCAATCCTGACAGTTTTGTACTCCTTCCCAAACATTTACCAGCTGCACCACATTAATTACGAATAACCTCAATGCTCCGTTATCACTGAGGGCTCTTCCAAATTTGGTTGGGCTTTATTTTCGCTGTTAACCCAAATTCATAAGATTAGAAATGATATTAATTTCTACTACTTATTGTAAGTTCTTTAAAATAAACTCTAACGTTACTGCAGTTCTGTGACAGCTGACAGATTGGGAACAGCCGCTCTCTCACTTGACCTGAGAAATCAAACAAACAGTCTCTCTGAATTGCAGTTCCAGTTACACACTCCAGCACTCAGATGTGGCCAGTGAGTTTTGAATCAGTATTTAACTCATGGATAAATCTTTACTGCCTCTTCTCTAAACACTCTGCATCACTAATTTTCTTTACTTAGTGAGACAGCATCAATTTGAATTTCACTCTCATCTGTGGAATTCTATCTCTTCACAAATTTACCATGTCATTAAAAGAAACTTGTTTATATTCTTCAAATTTCTAGGCACCATAACCGCATCTTCACTCTATTTTGTAATCTGTTTCTGCCACTTTTCGGTTGATCACTGGGTGGTTATCCTTCTGCAGTCCTAATTACTGCGTTTTTACAGCCATCTTTTGTCCCCACTCCTGGCTATGTAATGAGAAGGTTAAATTGTGAATTGTGTGCAGCACATGACCCGAGGAGTGATAGTGATAGAAATGGGCTTCGTGGCAGTATGGAAAGGGAAGGGGTGAAGCTGGCTGTGGCAGGCATGCAGCAAACTGAAATAAGAATGAGAGTGAATTGATTAATATGGACCCCAATAAGTATTACATATAATCAAGCCTGAATTATGGGCTTAGGACAAAGGCCAGTGAGGTTTGAATATGAATAATTCCCAAAGCGGGTGATGGCGGTGGCCACCAGCCTGTAAAGAACAGGAACCCAACACAACTTGCCATAAGGGTGAATGGTTGTGTTTGGACTTTGTATATCTTCAGTTGGGACCACTGCTTCCACTTTGGCCCCCACTTTTTCATATCTACAAGAGTGCATATCTCACTGTAATAATCACCTAGTAGGGGCTGACCCATCGTGGTCACAGTGGCACATGATGGGATAATACTTTCACCAGGACCTGATCTCCTGGATTAGGAATGCCAGCTCGGATGTTGCTATGCTCCCTTTCTAAATCTCTGATTCTCTGTCCGTCTCCAACTTCCCCTCACAGCTCATGCAGCTGTTTTGCCAGTTCTCTCTCAAATTGTTTCACCCTATTATTTCCATCGCACGTTTCCAGTTGTTCTCCTACCACACCCTCCCGCAGCTGAATAGCCTGTCTAGTCACAAATTCAAAAGGGGGTCAACCTCAGTTTCATTAGAATAGTGGGGTGTACTCTAAACCATCCTTGCCTTGTCTCTTTCAGGGTCTTAGACCAGTTTCCAGTGTTCGGTTAATTTGTTCGACGTGAACTTTGGGGCTGGTACGGGAGATGGAATCTCCATTTAGTACCTAACAGCACACATACTGTTTAATTACTTTCCCTGTAAATGTGTCCTTTTTTGAGAATTTGCAGGGGAATGCTTCCACCCACCCAATAAATCTCGGGTGAGGGGGCCATGCAAAATTACTGATAGCGTGCGGGGATGTGCAGGCTCAATCGGTTAACCATGGTAGTTGTGGGGTTACAGGGATAGGGTGGACTGGGTCCCTCTTCAAAGGGTCTGTGTGGACTTGATGGGCTGAATGACCCATCCCAAATGTAGGGATTCTACAATCTATGATCTAAGAAAAGACTGGATCAGCTGGATTAGAGACCGGATCGACTGGGTGTGTACTCATTGGAATTGAGTAGAATGAGGAGGGTATGGCATAGAAACATAAAATTCTAATGAGCCTGGATGGGTTAGGCGTAGGAAGAGGATTCCGGATGATGTGGAAATCTCAAACTGGGGGTCACAGTCTAAGAATAAAGCCTTTGGGACCGAGATGCAGAGCAATCCCTTCACCAAGAATGTGAACCTGAGGAATTCTCTCCCACAGAAAGCTATTGGGGCAAATGAATTAGATATATTCGAGAGGGAGCTGGTTGTTTCCCTTATGGCTAAAGGAAGGAAGGAGTATGGAGAGAGGGTAGGAATGTTATGCTGAGATTACACAATCAGTCATGATCATACTGAATGGTTGTGCAGGCTCAAAGGGTCAAATAGCCAACTCCTGCATCTACTTTTCTGTTTCTATATGTTTAGACATTCAGCATTTATTTTTCTGGGGTCGGGAACCCGTTGAATCCATCTGCAATTGTTCCCATTAGCCCCCTGGGTTATGGCTACTGTCTGCATTTAATCTTTTCCCTGACACTGTGTGTGCAGAGTCTTCGATAACACTTTATTATATCATCCCCTACTCCAGGCCACCACCAGCAATGAGGCGTCTGATGTTGAATTTTATACCACCCAGCATGGGCCAGCCGATGGTATGTGGTGGCACTGTCTGATCCTATGTCTTCCTGATTCCACCTTGTCCTCTCATTGCCCCACCCTTTTCCCATTCACATTTCTCGTGTTGTGGGGCTGTTTCTTGAAATGTCTTCAAACTTACTTCTCTTCCTCCAGTAACTGCTGCCACTGCCACTTCCTCAAATATCTGTACTGTTTCAGTAAGTATTTTAGCTGCCTGACCCGCATACTCATTGCCCTGTTGTTGTGAGGTTTCTACTTTCCTGTGAGCTCTAATCTTCATTACTGCTGCTTCAGTCACAAAATTAGCTGCTTCCATCAACTCTTTAATCTGGTCTTCGTGCTGTATGTGGCCCCCAGACAAGGTGACTTACCCGTGCTGAGGCCTGGCCAATATATGGTCGTTAACTATACCAAAGTCATCAGGACTGTCTGTGTTCTGTTGACTCTCTGGCTCCTGGCTGATGTCAGGGCTTTTAGTAGTTGTGCCAGTTCTGAACATTTTCCGCATAATTCCTACAATAATTAAACAACCCTCAAGTTTGCCTTTTTCCTTTCACGGTGTGTGACTGGGTAGTTTAAAATCGCATTCTTTTGTTTTTGCGGGACTATCCTGTGTCCCTACCTGACTGATATCCCAGACAAATCACTCCCTGTCATTCCAATTTGCTTTCTGTGGTTTAATTTTAAGCCCTGCCTGGCACATGTGACTCAATACTCTATTGAAGATCCAGATATGCTCTTTCTGACTGACTGAGGTGATGAGGTCTTGGTAAGATCAGTTTGGCTAATTCCGTGAACCATACGTCAGTGGAATATGGCTGGAATATTGTGGAATTTCCAGAACAACTGGGAACATGTGTGCTGTTTTCCTCAGAGTATTCTTATTCTGGGATTCCAGGTCCACAGGTACGGATCTGGACTGAGATACTATCCTGTTGCGATTTCAGCCTGTTAAGTACAGTGTGCTTTTGCTACTGTAGGATACTCTTCAGAGACAGATGTGTTCAGGGAGGGAAAATCAATAGGGAGGCAATCTGAGTCATCAGGCTTCAGTGAATTAGTTTGGGATGCTATAGTATCAGTGATAATGGGAACTGCAGATGCTGGAGAATCCAAGGTCATAAAATGTGAGGCTGGATGAACACAGCAGGCCAAGCAGCATCTCAGGAGCACAAAAGCTGACGTTTCGGGCCTAGACCCTTCATCAGAGAGGGGGATGGGGTGAGGGTTCTGGAATAAATAGGGAGAGATGGGGAGGCGGACCGAAGATGGAGAGAAAAGAAGATAGGTCGACAGATTTTAGGTAGGGAGGGGATAGGTCAGTCCAGGGAAGACGGACAGGTCAAGGAGGTGGGATGAGGTTAGTAAGGTAGATGGGGGTGCGGCTTGGGGTGGGAGGAAGAGATGGGTGAGAGGAAGAACAGGTTAGGGAGGCAGAGACAGGTTGGACTGGTTTTGGAATGCAGTGGGTGGGGGGGAAGAGCTGGGCTGGTTGTGCGGTGCAGTTGAGGGAGGGGACGAACTGGGCTGGTTTAGGGATGCGGTGGGGTAAGGGGAGATTTTGAAGCTGGTGGAGTCCACGTTGATACCATTAGGCTGCAGGGTTCCCAAGCGGAATATGAGTTGCTGTTCCTGCAACCTTCGGGAGGCATCATTGTGGCACTGCAGGAGGCCCATGATGGACATGTCATCTAAAGAATGGGAGGGGGAGTGGAAATGTTTGGTGACTGGAAGGTGCAGTTGTTTGTTGCGAACTGAGCGGAGGTGTTCTGCAAAGCGGCCCCCAAGCCTCCGCTTGGTTTCCCCAATGTAGAGGAAGCCACACCGGGTATAGTGGATGCAGTATACCACATTGGCAGATGATCCCCTATTCCCAATTCCTCCGCCTCCACCGCATCTGCTCCCACAATAAGACATTCCACTCCCGCACATCCCAGATGTCCAAGTTCTTCAAGGACCGCAACTTATCCCCACAGTAATCGAGAACGCCCTTGACCGCGTCTCCCGTATTTCCCGCAACACATCCCTCACACCCCGCCCCCGCCACAACCGCCCAAAGAGCATCCCCCTCGTTCTCTCACACCACCCCACCAACCTCCGGATACAACGCATCATCCTCTGACACTTCGGCCATCTACAATCCGACCCCACCACCCAAGACATTTTTCCATCCCCACCCTGTCTGCTTTCCGGAGAGACCACTCTCTCCATGACTCCTTTGTTCGCTCCACACTGCCCTCCAACCCCACCACACCCGGCACCTTCCCCTGCAACCGCAGGAAATGCTACACTTGCCCCCACACTTCCTCCCTCACCCCTATCCCAGGCCCCAAGATGACATTCCACATTAAGCAGAGGTTCACCTGCACATCTGCCAATGTGGTATACTGCATCCACTGTACCCGGTGTGGCTTTCTCTACATTGGGGAAACCAAGCGGAGGCTTGGGGACCAAGCAGAACACCTCCGCTCGGTTCGCAACAAACAACTGCACCTCCCAGTCCCCAACCATTTCCACTCCCCCTCCCATTCTTTAGATGACATGTCCATCATGGGCCTCCTGCAGTGCCACAATGATGCCACCCGAAGGTTGCAGGAACGGCAACTCATATTCCGCTTGGGAACCCTGCAGCCTAATGGTATCAATGTGGACTTCACCAGCTTCAAAATCTCCCCTTCCCCCAACGCATCCCAAAACCAGCCCAATTCGTCCCCTCCCGCCACTGCACCACACAACCAGCCCAGCTCTTCCCCCCCACCCACTGCATCCCAAAACCAGTCCAACCTGTCTCTGCCTCCCTAACCTGTTCTTCCTCTCAGCCATCCCTTCCTCCCACCCCAAGCCGCACCCCCATCTACCTACTAACCTCATCCCACCTCCTTGACCTGTCTGTCTTCCCTGGACTGACCTATCACCTCCCTCGCTCCCCACCTATACTCTCTCCACCTATCTTCTTTTCTCTCCATCTTCGGTCCGCCTCCCCATCTCTCCCTATTTATTCCAGAACCCTCATCCCATGCCCCTCTCTGATGGGTCTAGGCCCGAAACGTCAGCTTTTGTGCTCCTGAGATGCTGCTTGGCCTGCTGTGTTCATCCAGCCTCACATTTTATTATCTTAGTTTGGGATGCTGTCGGTCTGACAATTACCTGCTTCAGCCAATTGTTCATGATCACAATTGCTGCCTCCTCAGCCCCAGCTTTGATGGGGTATTGTTTTTGTGGTGGAATGAGAGGCCCCTTGATCTTTTCCAGGGTTTCCAGATAATAACCCATGTTCCTGCTTGTGATTGGGTCCGAAGTGTAACTTCCCAGATTGCCTGACTGTCCCAGTCTCCCTACAGTGTCGCTACTCTGGAGATGCAGCCTTCTTTTTCCTCCTTCCCATGTCCTGGCTGGAGGGTCCCCCGTCGTAGTTCGGGAACCTACAACGTGAGATGCTCCTCATTGTTTTCAGAGATCAACCCCCAGAATGTCACATTCCCAATCTGCATCTGAAAAGGTTCACTTCATCTATCACTGAGTCATCGAGATGTGCCGCATGGAAATGGACCATTCAGTCCAAGTCTTCTATGCCAAGCAAACATCCTAAATTCATTTAGTCCTATGTGCCAGCATTTGGCCCACATCACTTTAAACCGTTCTTGTTCATATACCCATCTAGATGACTTTTAAATGTTGTAATTCTACTTTCATTGACTGCTTCCTCTGGCAGCTCATTACATACATACACCACCCTCTGTGTGAAAACATTGCTCCTTTAAATCCCTTTTAACTCTTTTCCTCTCATCTTAAACCGATACCCTCCGGTTTTGGACTCCCAACCCTGGGAAAAAGATCTTGACCATTCACCCCAATCCATGCCCATCATGACTTAGAAGCCTCTGTAAGCACTGCCTCCCCACCTCTTTCCCCCCCCCCCCCTCCCCGTGCCCCCCAGCCCCAGCCTACAACATTGCAGGGAAAATAGCCCCAACCTATTCAGCTTCTCCCTTCTGATCAAACCCACCAATCATGGCAATGTCCTTGTAAATATTTTCTGAACCTTTCAAGTTTCACAACATCCTTCCTGTAACAAGGAGATCAGAATTGAATGCACTATTCTAAAAGTGGCCTAAGCAATGCCCAATATGTCTGCACCGTGACACACTAACTCCTAGATTCAAGACTCTGACCTATGAAGGCACACGTACCAAATGCCTTCCTCCCTCCCTTGTCGACCTGCAACTCCACTTTCAAGAAACTATGAACTTGCACTCCAAGATCTCTTTGTGCAGCAACACTCCCAGGGCCTTCCCATTAAATCCATAACTTCTGCACTGATTTGCCTTCCTAAAATGCAACACCTCACATTAATCTAAATTAACCTCCATCTGCCACTCCTCAGCTTATTGGCCCATGTGGTAAGGATGTGATTGTACTCTGGAGATAACCTCCTTCACTATTCACTACACCACTGCTTTTGATGTTATCTGCAAACTTTACCTCCTATATTCACATGCAAATCATTTACGTAAATGACAATAAACAACGTCCTTTTGTCCGTCACTGTCTGTCCAAGGTTTAACTTTGATCCACAACGGTGCCATAGGCACTGCCTTCTCACACTTCCAGGTCATCCCACCCATTGTTGTCCCTCTGCCCATAAATGGGTGTTTTGTCATCCAACCCATTTGAGTCAGTGTTATCGTCCTTCCCTTCCTATAACTACCGTCTTGTCCTTTTGCTTTAAGCCCTCGTGTAAGAGCTGCCACCTTTGCTTGTTCCCATTTCTCATTGGTCATATTTCTGATGGAGGCTGTCAGAGTTACAGCTGCCTTCTCATATTGACATATTTTTCTTGTCTATTCCACCAGGGTCTCTGCTCTGGTTTTAGGGCGCCCAGGTCTTAACCCTTCCTGATCATCTTCATGATCAGTTTCTTTTTGCAATCCAATACAATTTGTAACAACCACCCCTCGAGGCCTTTTTTTTTTGTTGTTGTCCTTAGATAGGGCCCATTCAGAATCCGTTTTGGCCACCTTGGGCTTATGCTTGCCCTCGTGCCCCACTTTTCCACCACGATGTCCTGCTGTGTGGTTCAACCCCTCCCAGGTGTGGATGAGGTCTGTCAATTGTCCACTGAATTCAGCACAGCTCCCTTCTCCCTCATTGTTCTTATTATATTGCCAAGAGCGATTCTGGGGTTTACTGTCTGCCTAAAGTGTGGTAAATATTGAAGATACTTACGTGATTAGGATCCACAGCTGATCACTGACTGGTTTAATATTCTGCTCACAGAGCAGAATGTTGGAGGAGAAATATAAAAGAGGGGCCGAGAGACAATTAGTCGATATTCATGGTGCCTGTTAAACTGTACAGTGAAATATATTTACTTTGATTCATGGATTTGATAATAATGAAACATATTCTGTGATTATTAGAATACAGAAGAACAAAGTGTGACATTTTAAACTTCACTTAATAATAACTTGACATTCATTTTATATATCTACAGAGCTGAAAGTAGACTGATTATTAAAGTGATATTAATGTGATCACAGCAAAAAAAATCATTAGGAACTAACAATAATTAACAAAATAAGCAATATGATTATTTGCACTAATTCTTGTATTGAAAATCCAGCCTTGTTTAATGCTTCTAAAATACTACGCTAGTCATTGTAATTCAAGAATACAGTAACAATGATGTCAATTATAAAGAAGACTTTAATTTTAGCTTCACTGTGATAATGGACCAATGCAATAATTGGATGACTGCACTGTAAACTGTAAAGATATATAATATCGGCTCTGAGAAAAATAATTTGGTTTACAAGGTGTTCTGTACTCGGAATAATTAGAAATTAATTGTGATTATGAATTAGCCATTTAAAAGATCATTACTGTAATTGGCTAAAAATATTTACATTTTGCTGAGATAATTGGACCAAGGAGCATACAGGTTGAAAATGTGTTTATTCAACAGAATACACAAGAGAGAGTTTTCCCCAGGAACTAATTGTAAATACACAGCTCAAAGTAGCTTGAAAAATATATAGAAGCCAAATGATCATTGAATTGAAAAAGATTACATAGTTATAACTGACAGTTTAAAAGTCCAAGTATTTTGGCTACATGTTCATGTTGTTCATAGAGGCAACATGTGGATCAAAGTTAAACCTGGATGGACAGTCGGGGACAAAAGGACGCTGCTTTTTGTCATTTACATCAATGGTTTGACTGTGAATGTCGGAGGTAGGTTTGCAGATGACATCAGAATAAGTGGCAGATTTTCATGTTGGGATTCTTGTCTGTTTAACTATAATCTGTTCTGTTCTCAGTGTAAGAGGCTCTTCTTGTGCATGATGGGCTGTCACTAACAGTGTAATTTATCCGAGAGTCCTGGGATCAGGTTTCCTTTGCCTGCAAATCAGGCGGCCAGTAAACTATGCACCGGCTTTTCTTTGGCGCAGCAGAGATTCATTTCTCAGTGAATAAGTGTTCGATCACAGAGTTATTTCACTCAGAATGGTTTCTAGCACACACCATCCACCAGTGTATCTGGAAAGTTTTTTTTTCTGAACAATTCCAATCTCTACCTGTCGATCTGATGGTACTTGTCAGTTTTATGAGAATTCAACCCTTTGTTGCTGAGCTATTTTTGTAAATGATTCGGTAAATCTATTGCTTCACTGTGGAGTCTGAAGTCGTTATGAGCCGGTTTCACCAGTTCGCCACACTAACTTACCCCGTCTGTCTGTATTATACTTTTTTTAGCATTATCTTATCAGCAAATTCTTTCATTAAAGTGACGAGGAGTGATTTTTTTTTACGTGACTTTTTTTTCCTGTTTAGCATTTTGATTTAAAACATAGAACATAGAACATTACAGCACAGTACAGGCCCTTCGGCCCTCGATGTTGTGCCGACCTGTCATACCGATGTGAAGCCCACCTAACCTACACTATTCCATGTACGTCCATATGCTTATCCAATGACAGCTTAATACGTACCTAAAGTTGGCGAATCTACTACCGTTGCAGGCAAAGCATTCCATTCTCTTACTACTCTCTGAGTAAAGAAACTTCAAGAAGAATGTCTAACACTTCCAGAGAGACAGTAAGAACAAAGGTTGTACCATTTCATCATTATTGTTCAGAAAAATGAGATAGTGCCAAAAATATAGATTTTAAATTAGAGGCCCCTTTTACACATCTGTTCACAGAAGAATATTTCTTAATTGTAAATTTGGCAGTGGTAGGCTTCCACAGCAGACACTTCTGATATTACAATGTATCCCCATCCACTGTTTACTGAGTCACATTTTAGTTGATGGATTTACTGAAAACTATCGGCAAGATAATGCTGGCATCTTGTAGTGCATTGCCAGACCTTTTAGTTCCACTAAACCATCAAATTAGTTCCACTTCCCTGTTCTTTTCCCATCGGCTTGTAATTCATTTCCCTTCCAAGCATTTATTATAATGCCCTATTGAATCTGCTTCTACTGCCCTTTAAGGCAATGAGTTCCAGATCATGTCAATTGCTTCATATTTCGCCAATTTTCATAAATCTAGTTTTGCTACTATTCATTTCAGAGGCCAGTTGAGAATCCACCGCATTGCTATGAGCCTGGAGTCACGTTTAGGCACAATCCACAAAGGGACAGCAGATTTCCTTCTCTAAGAAGCACCAGTGACCTAATTGGGCTTTTAACAATAATTCAGTGGTTGTGCTGCCATTACTGAAACTAGCTTCTTATTGCAGTAAGTTGCCGTGTTGGGGATTTAGTCTGGTGACTCTGGACCATTGGTGCAAGCCTCTGGATTATGAGCCCAGTAGCCTTAGCATTCTTCTACTGTATCTTTATCCTGGAACCTTCTGTCAGTGAAAACAATTCTTCTGTTTCTATTCTATCAAAACGTTACATGATTAATTGTAATTACATAATTAGCTCTCAGCATCAAGCCTGTTCTGAGAGTAGGATTGAATTATTAAGTGGATTGTACTAGTTTCATCACTGACGTGGCCCATAGCCAGCAGTAATTGGGATGACTGGGTGCTAAGGCTAAATGAGGTTTGGCACAATTCAAGACTCCACATCACAAAAAAACGCCTTCGCAGCTTTTGATGGAATGGGTTTGAGCTGGAGCGGCTCCTTTGTTTCATGACATCAAAGCCATTGACTATTGGAAAGGGAAACAAAACTTTGAAGACAGAAATGCTGCAACTGCACAGCAAGATCCACCAGCCACTATATGAGTAAAAGGAACATCAGAACAGGAGGAAGCTATTCAATCCCTCACACCTGTCTTGCCACTTCATTTCTTTATACATTCATGGGATGTGAACATCACTGGTGAGATCTCTGCTTGTTGCCCAGCTTTAATTCTCATGAGGAAGGTGGCTGTAAGACATTTTGCTTGAACAGCTGTGGTCCATGTAATGCAGGTTTGTCTGAACAGTACTGTTAGGAAGGGATCTGGTGTCTCAGTAACAGTGAAGGAATGGTAAGATAACAAGGCAGAGAGCTGGAAGAACACAGCAGGTCAAGCAGCACCACAGGAGCAGGAAAGCCGACGTTTCAGGCCTAGACCCCTCTTCTGAAGAAGGGCCTAGGCCCAGCACGTCAGATTTCCTGCTCCCATGATGCTGCTCGGCCCGCCGTGCTCACCCAGCCCCACACCCCGTCATCTCAGATTCTCCAGCATCTGCAGTTCCTACTATCAGTGAAAGAATGGTGCATGGTTTGAAGGGGCAGCCTCAGATAGCTGTAATTCTATGTGTCTGCTGTTCCAGCCCTTCCAGGTAGTTACACTCATGGCTTTGGAAGGTGCTGTCAAAAAAGTCTTGGTGAATTACTAATGTAGTTTTTTTGGGGAGAGAGTGCTCCAAATTCCCAGTGTGTTTGGAATGAAAATGTGTAACATTTTGGCATCTTGTAGATGGCGTACATTGCTGTCACTATGTGCTGGTGGTGGATGGAGGAAGTGTTTGAGGTGGTGGATGAAACGTTGCTTTGTGTCGAATGGTGTCAGAACTTCTTGCCTGTTGTTAGAGTCACACACATCCAGGTAAATGGAAAGTATTCCATCATACTCTTGTCTTACGCCTTCTAGATGGTGTATCAGCTTTTGGGAAGTCAGGAGGTGAGCTACCTACAACTGAAGTCCCAACCTGTGATTTGCTCTTGTAGCTACAAGAGTGATGTGATTGTTTCAGTTCAGTTCAAATTAATACTAACCCCAAGTGTTGACAGTGAAGGAGTGAAGAGAGAGTGGGGAAAATTTCAGAGGCAGTCGTGGCATTTAAAGTTGAACATGGCTTCTCTCTGACACTTGTGTCATGTAAATATACACATAAATATACTTGCAATTTATCAACCCAAGCTTAAGATCATAACTGACAAATATAAACTCCATTTATGTACTTAGATTCTGGAACCTATTAATAACCTTGTCCAACAATATTTATGAATGACAGTCTGATATTTTAAATTGACCCTAAACATCTACACCTGATGTGTTAAACAGTCTTTCTCTGCTTTTCTGGTATAGCTAGGCGTGAGGTGCTGCATTTGGTAAGAGGGATAAAGATGCTCACTCATGGAATTAAGGCCACGCAAGGTCAATGTGTAGAAGGATCTGAGGTATAGTTATAGAAATCATTGAAAATAATCTATATAGGTTAGCAAAGATACAAGATGGGCAGCACAGTGGTTAGCACTGATGCCTCACAGCGCCAGAGGCCTGGGTTCAATCCCACCTTCGGGTGACTGCCTGTGTGGAGTTTGCATATTCACCCCATGTCTGCGTGGGTTTCCTTTGGGTGTGCCGGTTTCCTCTCTCAGTCTAAAGATGTGCAGGCTAGGAATTGGCTAAGCTAAATTGCCCATTGTGTACAGGGATGTATAGATTAGGTGGGTTGTAGGGGAATGGGCCTGGGAAAGATGGTCTGAGGGTCGGTGTGTGGACTTGTTGGGCTAAAGGGCCTGTTTACACACTGTAGGGATTTCATGCATAGAAACTAAGGGTCTTGGTCTAACCAATTAAAATTCAAAAGCAAGCGAGTTTTTTTTGAAACTTGATTAGTTCACATTTGGAAAATAGAACAGTGTTCTGGTTCCCACATAATAGTTAGTGATGGGAAATGTAAGATACTTTTAACGTAGATATGTCACTCACTGAGCCTGGCGAAGCCGTGACCCAATACATCATGGGCTTTATGCTAAAAATGAACTCAACTAATTCTCATTTAGTTCTCTACTGAATGGATCATTTTGCGAGGAAAATGAAATGGTCCCTTAACTCTGCCACTATGTCTGAATGGAGTTTTCATTCCTTTATACCGGCAGTTACTGATTTTTTCCAGCACTAATTGCTTTAATCTAGTATGAAAGTGGGGTTTTTTTGAAGAATACAGCTAGAATCAGTCATGGATTCTGCAGGAGCCTACCATAGGCATACCTCTTAGGAAAGACTGGAATTTCCTCAAAGGCAGCTTGTTGATCATTTTCTGTTACCCACTCAGACTCCACACCAGTTGAATTTGAAGAGTAGCTGCCAATGGGTTTGAGCGAAGCAGTTTGGGCTGGGATCATGATTCCAGGTGTCACTGGGCAGGAATAGATCTTTTCCTTAAAGCACTGTCTGACAGCATGAAGCTTTTCTATTGCAACCTTTGCGTTGAGCTCCTCAGACAATTAGACGGAAGGCAGAGGAGAGGCAAGGGCTTAGTGCTATTATTGCTAGACTAATAATCCAGAAACACAGCTAGTGTTCTGGGGTAATGGGAACTGCAGATGCTGGAGAATCCAAGATAATAAAGTGTGAAGCTGGATGAACACAGCAGGCCAAGCAGCATCCCAGGAGCACAAAAGCCGACGCCTCGGGCCCAGACCCCCCACCAGAGAGGGGGATGGGGAGATGGCCCCGGAATAAACAAGAAGTGTGAATTCCATCAATGTACTTTGTAGAACCTTCTGAAGCCAGAGATACACAAATGTGTGTAGATTTGTTTTCCACACTTAAGGAAGCAATCATTAGCATTTGAGTGATTGTAACACAGGGGTACCAGACTCATTCTTGCAACTGGAGATTATAATGAGGTGCGACTGAGTAGGCTAGATCTGGATATCCTGTATTGCATGTGAATAAAGAGGTGTTCTGTTTGCACTGTATGTTATTACCAAAGACAGTGACAGGATACATGTTGGCAGCTATCTTTGCTGATAGGAATGTAGCGTTATGGATCAGTCTGAAAGTGGTAGAACAGCCTGAGTGCCTGAGATAAGCAGAAATATCTTCACTCAAATACCTGTGAATCTGTGATCATGTCCACCTCAAGAAGTGAATCTGACCACATTCCAAAAAATGGTTTGCAATGTTTGTGATGCTAAGGGGATCAAAACACGTTGCAAAAACTGGATGAGTGCTGAGAAGTCAACAGTGATGTGACTCACATGAAGTGTGGATGCTGGCAAATTGAAACAAAACAGAAAATGCTGCAGAAACCTCGCCAATCTGGCAGCACATGTGGAGAGAGAAACAGAGTTCAGGTTTCAGGTCTGATCTGATTCTCCTTTGGAACAAACAATGTTAAACTGCAAGATAATAAAATGTGAGGCTGGATGAACACAGCAGGCCCAGCAGCATCTCAGGAGCACAAAAGCTGACGTTTTGGGCCTAGACCCTTCATCAGAGAGGGTCTAGGCCCAAAACGTCAGCTTTTGTGCTCCTGATATGCTGCTGGGCCTGCTGTGTTCATCCAGCCTCACATTTTATTACCTTGGATTCTCCAAATCTGCAGTTCCCATTATCAATGTTAAACTGCAAGTCAGGCTCCAGGTGTGAAATAATGTAAATCTGACTCAGTCTCTGAAGAAGAGTCGAGGTCCGAACCGTCAGCCTCCCTGCTCTTCTGATGCTGCTTGGCCTGCTGTGTTCATCCAGGTCTACACCTTGTTATCTCTATCTCTGAAGTTCTTTTTCAGAGAAGCAATCTTCCCGTTTGTTTGATTGTGGCACTGAGAGTGCACTACTGAAACAGAAAAGACGCTTTCTGTGTCTCGGTGATGTCTGGGTATAGTGTCTGTTGTTCATTGCTGAGACTGGACGGGAGTTCTGATACACTGGAATCTTCAATTGAAAATTCTGTTTTTTTTTTGTTGAAGATCAGGAAGGCTTTCTCCTACGCAGGGAATCAGGGCACGATCACTGATCTTCGCTGACCATGACAGGACTCAAACCTAGAGGCTATTTTTTGTGATTAACACAGTCAGATGTGCTCGACCGTACTCAAACAGTCCTGTCTTTCCCCACGCCCCAGCTTCATGATTCTGAGTAAGAGGATCTCAATGTAGACACATTCCCTATATATGGGACAAACCGGCATAGATCGACTATCCACATTTTCCCTCAGAACACATTCCTGACAAAATATTTAGTTATAGTGAAGGCCAGACTGCTTGAAGTGCCGTCACTGTTCTCACAGAAGTAATTGAACTGTGTTGTCTTGATAGTTCATTTTAATCATTTATGGGCGTGCCTGTAGTTTTCATTTCAAGTGGGATCTAGAACGTATCAGTCCTTCGAGGTGTTTCTGAGGAAACATGTCACTGTTTTCAGGGAGCTCCTTGGGAAATGTATCAGTGTTTTCTCGGGGTTGGGGGGGGGTGCGGGGGGGAGAATGTCAGTGTTTATGGGGACGATCAAAATGTGCCTGTGGAAAGGTGTCAGTGTTTATTGAGAATCTCCGGTGAGTGTATGATTATTTACAGAGTGTCTGTGGGGAATGAGTATCGGATTCTGGTTTGCAGAACTTTCCTGATGTCTAAGCGGCTCCCAAACCTGTGATTCTGAACACTAGATTTATTTATGGGGATGTGAATGAGGAGACTTTAGACAAGTATTTAAGGGCAAAGGAATCTCCCTTTATTTAGTAGCATAAAGGTAATTAGAATTTAAGAAATGGGTATCTCAGTAAATTCTATGAAGTTAATACAATACACGATGGAAAGAGACCACCACTATTAGACATTATTTACTGACACACAGAAAACAAGCATTTACACTGTCTGCCTGAATTGCTCCCAATAGGGTCCCAATGCACTGCCACCGATGTTGGAATTTGGGATCTCTGGGTTTATGCTCCCATCCCAGAATGTGATTTTTGAAGTCCCGGTGGTCCCTCTGGATTACCACACCTAGAGCCTGGATGAAGACTTGGGACTGTGTGGGTTTGTACGTTTGGGTTGAGTCGGCTGATGCGCAAAGGTGTGTTTTGGTGAGTAGCCGTTTCTCTTCACCTTTTGGGTTTTCACCTCAGGTTGTGACTGAGGACTCGTGGCTTCGGTGAAGTCAGTGATTGCTTGTGCTAGTCAGTGTCTGGTTTGGATGGCCTGGATCAGGTTTTTGCTGATGGTGTTCTCAGTTCAGAAAGTTTGGATCCCGTGTTCGGAAGTTCTTTGTTCAGTTTCCTCCTCCCATAAGATCGGGGCTGGCAGTTATACTGACTGAGAGTCCCATTATCTTCACACCAGATCAGTAGTTTTCACTCTGCTCTTGATGTTCTTTTCTGAGGTTAATTAGCTTTCCGATGGTTAGACCGTGTGTGAATGGATTGGAATGTCGAGTATCTCTGTAGGCTCCGTACTATCTGTGCTGCATAGCCCGAGGTGTAAAAGCTGTCTTGGATCAGTTCCTTTTGGATCAGGGTCTGTTGGTTTTGGTTAATTGTCCTTTAAGTGAGGAGGTGCAACATGGGATTCCAGGCCGAACAATAATTTTCTGAAGAAGGGTCTCAGCCCGAAACGTCAGTTTTCCTGCCCCTTTAATGCTGCTTGGCCTGCTGTGTTCATCCAGCTCCACACCCTGTTATCTCAATAAACCCACACAGCAATCTCCGTTCCCAGGCATGATTATTGTGTTGTGTATTTCTCGCAGATTCAGTCCAACTGTCTCTTTGAAAAGTTTGGAAGTCTAGGATTCTGCCCAGAAACGCAGGATTGGTCGAAATGTTTTACTATTGTCGATTTTTAAACTGGGTCCTGCTTGAATCAGCACTTGTGCAGGTTTCCCAGTGAGTGTGTCAATATTCACAGTGAGCCTGTGGTTAATGAGTCAGTATCTATAGAATTTTTCCAGTGATTGTGTGGGGTGCTATTTACAGAATGATCACTTGGAACTATCTCAGTACCCCAGGGAGTTGCTGGGGAGTTTGTCCTCACTGCAGTGAGTGAAAGGTATTTAAGGTATCCTTGGGGAGTGTGACAGTATTGGCAGTGTGTCTGGGGTATTCATTCAATATATACAGTGGGTCCAGAGGGACTTTGTCATTATTTACTTGGGGGTCCCTGGTAGTGTATCACTATTTACAGCGGGGGTGTTCGGGGAGATTCTGATGTTAATACAGTATCCCTGGGCAGTGTGTCAGTATTTGCAGGGAATCGTTACAGCATTTTGATGGATCCCATGCAGAGGAGATTGAGGGGTAACCCGACAGGTTTAAAAGTCCTGAGCGGTATTGATAAAATGAATGGCAGATTGCAATTCAAGAGGGTGGGGATTTCAAGGCTGGGTCATACTTACCAGGGGAGAGGAGAAAGATTTTAATAAATGCATGGAATTTTATTTTTGTTTACACAGGGTTCATGTACGGGATGGCCTTCTGGAGGAGGTACTGGGTGCGGGTACAGTTACAGCATTTAAAAGGCAGTCGGGTAAGTACATGAATAAGAAATATTCAGAGGGGCACGTCCCACATTCCTGTGCTTGGCCACAGTTCAGTTTGGGTTTATGGTTGGCATGGACTGGTTGGACTGAAGGATCTGATTCTAGGCAATATGATTCTGTATCTCTAAAATCAGTATCCACAAGGTATCCAGGATGAGTGTTAATATTTACAGGGGTTCCAGAGGGGATGCATCAGTATTTACAGCATGTCCTGGGAGGATTTTCAGCATTTCCTGGGTGTTTCTGGGGAGGGCATTAATATTTAAAGGGCATTCCTGAGAAGTGTGACGGACTTTTACAGGAAATCCCAGGAGAGTGCATCAATATTTACAACAAATCCATTGGGAGTGTGTTAACAATTTCTGGGAACCTGACTGGGAGTGTTTCAGTATCTACAGGAGGGACTGGGGAGTGAGTAATGTTGACAGGGAATTTGTGCACGATGTGTTAGTATGTTGAGGAGTCTCTGGGCAGTATATCAGTATCTGCAGCGAATCCAAAGGGAACGTGTCAATAATTACTGGGTGTTCCAGATGGAATACAACAGTCTGTACAGTGCGTCTCCAGGGAAGTCTGTCAGCATTTACAGCCGGTCTAGGGTGACTCTGGTGATAACATGGTGTGAGGCTGGATGAACACAGCAGGCCAAGCTGCATCCGAGGAGCAGGAAAGCTTGACATTTCAGGTTGGGACCCTTCTTCTGATGTTGTTTACTTGAGTTCAGTGGGACTGTCAGTATTTACAGGGGATCTTTGTGTGCGTGTCAGTATTTTAAAAAGTGTTCCAATGTAATGAGGTAGAGTTCACAAGGAATCACCAAGAAGGGTGTCAGTTTGTAGAGGCTTCTCATAAGGAAATTGTTAGTATTTGCCAGGATTCTCACAGGGTGTATTTCACAGAATGTTGTTGACAGTGTGTCATCGTTTACATAAGATGGTGTCCATGTTTACATGGGTCCGGGGGTGGTGTGTCTGCGTAATAGGCTTCCACAGAGAGACCACAGTGAGTCTCCAGTGACTGACGGTAATTTTCAGGTGTGTCCAAGGACAGTTTCAGGAATTTGTGCCTTTGGGAGTGTGTTCATAATTATAAAGGATTTGTGGGGTAATGAGTCAGTGTGTATAGAGATTCCCCAGTGAGCGTGTTCGTATTTACACAGTGGGTGCAGGTGCAGCAGGGGTTGAAGAAGGCAAATGGTATGTTGGCCTTAATAGGGAGAGGATTCAGGGAGATCTTGCTGTATTTGTGCAGGGCCATTGTGAGACTGTATCTGGAGTACGATGTACAGTTTTGGCTTCTGTTATCTGAAGAAGGATGTCCTGACCATAGAGGCAATGCTTACCAGACTGATACCAGGTTGGACTGACACATGAAGAGACGTTGGATTGATTAGGAGAGTATTCAATGTTTATGAAAATGAGGGTGGATCTCATGAAAATGTATAAAATTCTGACAGGTCTAGACATAATAACAGTAAGAGCAATATTCCCGATGACTAAAGAATCTGGAAGCAGGGCTTACAGTCTGAGGACACAGGATAGGCCACTTAGAACTGAAATGAGGAAAAATGTCTTTGCCAGAGATTTATTTTTCACTCATTCATGGGATGAAGACGTCTCTGGCAAGGCAGCATTTATTGCTCGTCCCTAATTGCCCAGAGGGCAGTTAAGAGTCAACCACATTGTTGTGGCTTGGAATCACATGTAGGCCAGCACAAGTAAGGATGGCAGTGTCCTTCCCTGAAGGACATTAATGAACCTGATGGGTTTTGTCAATAATCAACACTGGATTCATGGTCATCATTAAACCCCAAATTCCAGGTATTCGTTGAATTCAAATTCCACCCTGTGCCATGGTGGGATTTGAATCCAGGTCCACAGAACCTATATTCACCAGAATATTATCTGGCTCTGTTGTTTAATAGTCCAGTAATAATGCCACTGGGCCATCGCCTCTGTGTCTGTGGAATTCACTGCCACAGAAAGTGGTTGAGGCCAAACCATTCAATGTTTCCAAGAAGAAGTTTAATCGAATTACGGGAATAAAGAGAGCACATGATATTAGGGAGTCAGCTGTATCAGAGGCCCGAGTTCGAGAACCAGCCATGGTCATAGTTATTGGTAGCACAAGTTTGAGTGGGCAGATATCTTCTACTTTTGCTCCTTATTCATATTTATGTTCTTACGTATGTTTAGGGGCCCCAGTGAGCAGGCCAGGATGTTAAAGGGACCATGGGGAATGTGTTAGTATTTACGGTGGGGTCCCATGGTGTCCTGGGGATTGCATCAGTTTTTACTGTGGGTCTCAGCTAGTGTGTTGGTGTTTCCAGTGGGTTCCAGGGGTCCTGGGGATTGCATCAGTATTTATGGCGGGTCCCAGGGGATGCATCGGTCTTTCATGGGTATGTACAGAGTGTAGCACCATACTAGATGAACTGAAGCTGCTTCCACTTTTACAAGGGTCTCAGCTCGTGGTAGGCGGGTGTAGTGTGTGACTTTAAAAAGGTTATTTTGTCATTTATTTTTTGAAGATTGCTTGTAAAGGCAGAAGTGGGAAGTGTTTCAGGGGTTTTAGGAGGCCTTTGGGTTTTTTGTTTTAAAAGAAACTTAACAATGGAAGAGGAGTGGCCAGTTCAGGCTCTCTAGTTATATTTCAGCTGGAGCAGCCATGAGATTTGTGCGTCCAGAAGGTTTGCAAGCTTCAGTAAATAATTCCTAACTGGCTTTCTCGGAAATCTCTCTCTGGATGTTGTTCCCTTCTGCCTTTAAGAATCTGTGTTTGAAATTACCTTTTAGCCAACGGGTGTGTTTATGGGATGTGACAAGATTGGTGCAGTTAATTTGTAATAGTTACTGTATTGGGTGTGTTAGGCTTTCCGATATTTTGTTATTCTAAATTCCACTTTCTTCTGTTCATGTTTTAATTGTCGTGTTTAAATAAATTTGTTTTGCTTCAAACCAAGTGCATCATACCTGGAACACCCACATGACATCTGCCTCTTAAAATAAGAAAGTTAGGGTCGAAAGGTAAGTGTGGAGTTGGAAGAACACAGCAGGCCAGGCAACATCAGAGGAGCAGAAAAGTTGGCATTTCAGGTTGGAATAATGGGAACTGCAAATGCTGGAGAATCCAAGATAACCAAGTGTGGGGCTGGATGAACATAGCAGGCCAAGCAGCATCTTAGGAGCACAAAAGCTGACGTTTTGGGCCTCGACCCTTCATCAGAAACGGCCCCTTTTCTGATGAAGTTTCTCGGCCTGAAACGTCAGCTTTTGTGCTCCTAAGATGCTGCTTGGCCTGCTATGTTCATCCAGCCCCACACTTTGTTATCCTTCTGACTATCTCAAAATTAGGGTTTCGGCTCCTTTGTTAAAATCTTGTGAGGAAATTCCCGCCTGGCCCATAACAGATTGGGCGCTCTTGCCGCAATAATTCTACAATTCCACTTTGGGTTTCGGGTTAATTGACTCCAGGGTGGTGAGTGGTTGTTGTCAGTGTCTTTTGGTTTGGGTGTTGCATTCCCTTGGTTTAAACAGGGCGTGCCTTGTGTAGGAATGGCTCTTTCAGTCATCACTCAGATTTCTGGGGGTGGAAGCAGTGACTTTGGGGTCTTTGCAAAAAGTGACCACGGCAAAGCTGTTGGAATTGGCAGACAGGCTGGAGTTGGGGTTACCCTCATCTGTGAGGAAAGGAAAGGGACTGACAACACTCTTTGGAAATGGCTAGGATTCAGTTGCAGATGAAGCAGCTTGGACAGGAAAAGGAACTCAAACAGCCTGGATTCTGGTTAAAAGCAGAGGAAGGAGGAAAGAAAAGAATCACCCTAGCTGATAATGTGGATAGTCAAAATCTCTTTCTCCAGTGAAAAAAATGTCAAATACTTGGGTGCCCGGGATGGAGGAAATTTCAAATGAGATCTGTGGGGCGCATGAATGAAGTTGTGTGGGATTGAGACAAATGCAATAAACAGGCAGAGGATCGAGGGATATGGACAATGTGCAGGCAGATGGCATTAGTTTAGAATAACATTGTGGTAGGCACAGCCGTGGTAGCCTGAAGGGCCTGGTGCTGAGCTATACCGTTTTATTTTTAATGCCGTTGGGGAAAAGAAACACTAAGAATCTCAAATATTTCATTATATTTCTCCCTCCTTCTTCTAAATGACAATGCGACAAGCTCAGACGACTTAACCGGTCTTCGTTAGAAAATCCCTCCATTCCCAAGATAAGCCCAGTGAACCTTATCTGGCCTGTCGCTAATTCAAGGATATCTTTCCAAAGGGCTGTCATACTGTTCATAATATTCTTGGTATCGTTTGACACAACTTATTTATTTTAGCAAGGACTCCCTATTTTTAAACTTCATTCCCTTTTTAATAATTGTCAGAATTTGATTTGCCTTCTCTATTACCTGCTGAACCTGTAAGCGCCCTTTTTCAGATTGATACTTATAAATTCCCGAAAAGCTTTGTGCAGTCAGTCTGAAGCCAACACTGAGCCTGACAGTAAGTTAGAAATGTACTGGACTGTATTATAAAGAATATGACAATAAACAATAATTGCACCCTTTGAAACAACAGAAGATACATGAGTTTATGAAAGGGAATTTTTTGATGATCCTGTTCGATTGCATTTTTTTAGGTGTAGCTATCAATTGCAGAATAAGTAAGGGGAGGGAGGGGATTGGCATTAGGGAGATATGGTTAACTTGAATTTTCAAAATCATTTTGACGAGTTTGAACAGGGGCTGGAGAGCATGTAGGGACTGAATAGGGCCTCTTCACGATCAACAAAGCCATTATATGTGGGATAACTAGAGATGGATACAATCCTAAACAAGTATTTCACTTCAGTATTTACTGTGGAGAAAAACATAGCACCTCAGGAACTTGGTGAAATAAATTGTGATCACAAGAAAAGAGTCCACAATTGAGAGCATGAGGTGTTAGGAGTCTTAAAATGCACAAAGGCAGATAAATCCTCTGGCCTTGATCAGGTTTATCCCAGGACATTGTGGAAGGCGAGGTAAGAAATTGTGAGCTGCTCCAGCAAGATATTTATATCATCAACAGCCACAGTGAGATGTCAGAAGACTGGAGGGTGGGTAATGTTGTTGCATCACTCAAGGGGCTGCAAGGCAAAGCCTGGAATCTACAAACCAGTGACACTGACGTCAGTGGTGGGTAGTTTGTTGGGGGAGATCCTGAGAGACTGGCTCTTCATGCATTTGGAAAGGCAAGGATTGATTAGGGCTCGTCAGCACGGCTTTGTGTGTGGAAAATCATGGCTCAGAAAGTTGATTGATTTTGCTTTGAGGAGGTAGCCAGGAGATAGATGAAGGCAGAGTGGTACTTGGTTCTCAGCAAGTTTAGATCACATGGCGTCCTATGAAAGCTTGCCAGTTGTGTACAAGATTGGCTTGACAGTGGGTGCTGGCAGAGATTTGTTCTTCCTGGAGGCCTATGCGTGTGCCACCAGGTTCGGTTATGTTATGTGTCATTTATATTGATGATTTGAATGAGAATATAGGAGTCATGTTTAGTAAGTTTGTGGGTGACAGTAAAATTGGTGGTATCATGGACAGTGAAGGAGGTTATCTAAGAATTCAGTGAGATCATGATCTATCACGTTGATTGGATGAGGAATAGCAGATGGAGATTGAGGTGGATAAATGTGAAGTGTTGAATCTTGCAAAAACAAACCAGTGCAGAACACAAACAGCTAATGTTCAGGCCCTAGACGGTGTTGTCAAGCAGGGAGACTTAGGGGCACAGATACATAGTTCCCTGAAAGCGGTGTCACAGATAGATGGGGTGATGAAGGTGACATTTGGCATGCTTGCTTTCATTGGCCAGAGCATTGGGAATAGGAGATTGGGATGTCATGATGTGGCTGTACAGGATATTCATGAGGTCACCATAAAAGCATTCTTAATTATCAGGAAACACTTCACTGGTTCACTTGTGTCCTTTAGTGAAGGTCATCTGACATTCTTAGCTGCTCCAACTGACATGTGATTTCAGACCCACAGCAACATGGCTGACTCTGAGCTGTGCTGTGGCAGTTAGTGTTGGGCGATGTTTGCTCGACCAGCTGGTGACATCCTCATGCCATGAATGATTTAAATAAAAGTACATATTTCCCTCCCTACCTCTACAGACACCTCCAGATCTGCAATTCCTCCTGGATTTGTAACATTGTTCAGGCCCTTGCCACTTTCTGTAACACACTCATCACCTCCAGCACCTTCAACTTTCCCTGTTCCTATCATCTCAATAAATCCCGACAATGTTTCATGTTCCTAATACATTCCTCTGCTAGTAAATCCCTTTAATACCTGCGTCACTACTTTGGTAATAAAATGTGAGGCTGGATGAACACAGCAGGCCAAGCAGCATCTCAGGAGCACAAAAGCTGACATTTCGGGCTAGGCCCGAAACGTCAGCTTTTGTGCTCCTGAGATGCTGCTTGGCCTGCTGTGTTCATCCAGCCTCACATTTTATTATCTTGGAATTCTGCAGCATCTGCAGTTCCCATTATCTCCATACTTTGGTAGCTGTCTTTTGCTGAACAGTCTCTTTCTTCTGATTTTGTTCTGTTTATTTTGTCGTCTTCTAGGGCTCTTTCAATTGAATATATTCCTTTACACCCTGCGTGAGACACAGCTAGGAATTTCTTGCTGAGCTTTTGTCAATGGAATGCCCTTTTTGTTGGATATTTTACAATGTTCTTTCAAATGTTTTCCACTGTTCATTTGCATTTCAGTTAGTTTACTCTGTCTACACTGGTCACTTCCCCTCAATGTCATACAGTTGGCTTTGTTTCTGTTTCTATTGTTGCTTGTTCTTTGTCTGGTCACATTAAAACTTCATTATACCTTTGAATTCCACTTTTTTCATAATTTCCCTTTGGATCTCTGTGTGACATGACTCATTTATTCAGCTTCATCACACAACAATCGACCTGGGATAGTTCTGTCCCTAGCCAGTTGCACAACATGTTATTCAAAGAAACACTGACAAAAATATTCTCCAAGCTCCTTTTCGAATGCCACCATTTTATTGCACATACTTTGAACATTCCAAAAAGTAACATTATCATGTACTTTATACTACAATTTCCTGTCACAAACTGATGTATGGTTTCTGTGAAGCTCTGTGCTTCCTGTCCCTTTCTGCTTGTCTTCAGCCACATCACCATGCTGTTCCAATCACATTTTCTGTTTGGATTTGGACATCTCCTTTCCCCTGAACCCTGTCCCTGCATCCTCTCTGTCAGTTGAAAGCCCTCTCCATAAACATTATAACATGATTGGCCAGGACACTGGTCCCAGCACGGTTCCAGTTATTATTTATTCACTCACGAAATGTGGGTGTCTCTGGCTGGCCAACGTTTATTACCCACCCCGAGCTACCCTTGAACTGAATGGCTTGCTGTGCCATTTCAGTGGGTAGTTGTGAGTCAACCATGTTCCTGTGGGTCTGAAGTCACATGTAGGCCTGACCAAGTGAGGGTGGCAGATTTTCTCCCCTAATTACAGTCAGACTCAATCACACGTCATCATGGGAGGCCTACTTTCAGCTTTGAGATACTGTACCTTCCGAAGACGACAGAGGAAGTTCACAGTTATCAATCCAGGCCTGTGCTGTCTTTGTGAGGATCAGCCCAACAGAAGTGAAAGCAAATCTCCCACGATAGGGCGGTAATGCTGTCTCTGATTTTCCTGTTCTGTGCTTTCCCTCCATGACTGTGTCTGTGTCATGTCTTGTGGACCAGTGTCTTCAATCATTCTAGCTCCTATTTCTGTCACCGCCTCTCCTCTCTGCAATCCCTCCATAAATTTGAAACATATTCCAATCCTGACCACCATCCTGACCTCTGTAAATTGCTTCAGTCTGTGCAATATGCCTTATCTCGGGAGTCTCCTCCTCCAGTAATTGGAGTCGTCGAGTTGTGAAGCACGGAAAGAGACGCTTTGGCCCAACTTGTTCATGCTGACCGGGTTTCCCGAACTGAACAAGTCACATTTGCCTGCGTTTGGCCTGCATCCTTACAAACCTTTCCTGTCTGTGTACCTGCCCCAATGTCTTTTCACTGTTGTAATTGTACTTACCTCCACCACCTCCTCTGGCACCTCGTTCCATATTTGCACCATTCTCTGTGGGAAAACGTTACCCCTCAGGTCTGTTTTAAAACTTTCCCCTCTCACTTCAAGCCGATACTCTGTAATTTTGGGCTCCCCTACCCTGGGAGCAAAGACCTTGTCTATTCACCATTTATATGCAGTTCAGGCATTCATGAACCTCGAAAATGTCACTCCACAGCCTCCTCTGCTTGAGGGACATATCTGTGCTTGGGTTCCCACAAATTCAGCCCTGGTTTCTCAAACGTCCTCAGATACACTTCATCAAGCTTTTCTTGACCTCCAACAGCACTCTTCTGTCGTGTGGACTCTTTTCAAGACATCGCTCTTTATTTCCCTGAATTTACTAGTCCTTCTGTCTAGATAAGGCAGAGGGTGGTGGGTGCCTGGAACGTGTTGCCAGCGGAGGTGGTGGACGCAGACACGTTAGCGCCTTTTAAGATATATTTGGACAGGTACATGGATGGGCAGGGAGCAAATGGACACAGACCGTTAGAAAATAGATGACAGGTTAGACAGAGGATCTTGATCGGCGCAGGCTTGGACGGCCGAAAGGCCTGTTCCTGTGCTGTAGGTTTCCTTGTTTCTTTGTTTGTTTCTGCACAGTAAGTACTGATGAGAAACTGTTTAGAATCTCAAACACCTTGCTTCTCCATATCTATTCTGGGACCTGTGCACTTTATGAATGACTTGGGTGAGTAAGTGGAAGGGTGGGTTAGTCAGTTTGTCGATGATACGAAGGTCGGCGGAGTTGTGGACAGCATCGAGGGCTGTTGGAGGTTGTAACAGGACATTGACAGGATGCAGAGCTGGACAAGGAAGTAGCAGATGGGATTCAATCCAGAAAAGTACAAAGTGATTCGTTTTTAAGGTCGAATTTGAATGCAGTGTGCAGAATACAGGCCAAATGGCAGGATTCTCGGCAGTGTGGGGGCATAGAGGGATCTTGGGGTCCACGTCCATAGATTCCCCAAAGTGGCTACCCAAGTTGATAAGGTTGTAAAGGTGGCATATAGAGTGTTGGCTTTCATTGAGCTTAAGAGCCGTGACGTTATGCTGCAGGTCGATAAAACTCTGGTTAGACCACGCTTGGAATATGGTGTTCAGTTCCGGTCACCTCATCAGTGGAAAGGTGTGGAAGCTTCAGAGAGGGTGCAGAGGAGAATTCGGCATTCTGCCTGGACTGGAGGCCAGGTCTCCTGAGGAAGGATTGATGGAGCTAGGGCTTTTTTCATTGGCGTGAAGAAGGATGAGAGGTGACTTGATAGAAGTGTGCAAGATGATGAGAGGCAAGAGAGAGAATGGATAGTCAGAGACTTTTTCCCAAGGCAGAAATGACAATTATGAGGAGGCATGATTTTAAGGTGATTGGAGGAAGGGAGAGGGGAGAGGTCAGAGGTAGATTCTTCACACAGAGTGTGGTGGGCGTGTACAATGCGCTGCTGGCAATGGTCATGGAGTCAGATAATTTAGAGACTGTTCGGCGACTCTTGGATAGGCACATGGAGGATTGTGAAAGGTAGGGTATGCAGGGTAGATTGATCTTAGTTGGATAACAGGTTGGCACAACATTGTTATCTCGTGTCCTGTTTTTGCCCTCCGGATTTCCTTCATAAAGTGTATTTCTAAACTTACATACTCCTCAAGGGATGCGTTGATCCAGTTGTGTCCCCTCTTTCTTGACCACAGTGCCTCTATCACCAGTCATCCAGTGTTTCCTATTTCTGTCAGCATTGTCCATCACACTAACAAGAACATGCTGGCCCTGATCTCTTGTTTTATCTCACTTTTTAAAAGCTTCCAACTTGCCAGATGTCCTTTTTATCTGTCAACAGCCTCCCCAATCATCTTTTGAAAATTCCTATCAAATACCATCAAGATTGGTCAAACCTCAGCTTATAACTTTAGCTTGTGGACCAGGCCAATCGTTTTCCATAGCTATTTTCAAATTGATAAAATTGTGGTCAGTTTCCAAAGTGTTTCCCTAATAACACCACTGTCCTTGCCCGACCGTGTTTCACACGTGCAGGTCAGGTTTTGTTCCTTCTCCAATCGGGCCATCTACATATTGTTTGAGAGAGTTTTCTTGAACACACTTAACAAATTCCTCCCATCAAAGCGCTTCACACTTTGGCAGTACCAGTCTAGGTCTGGAAAATTCAGAATCCCCGACCATTACACCCTTATTATTCTCACAATTATCTAAGATCTCTCAACATATTTGCTCCTCAATTTCTGACCGACTGTTGGGGGCCTGTAGGACAATTGCATCAAAGTGATCACCCGTTCTAATTTTTCTGTTTTGCTAGTATAGCTACACTGGGCAAACCCCAGGAATATTCTCTAAGCACAGCCATCATGTTTTCCTGATTCCTCCTATCTTGTCTCCTCTTCTATCCTCCCTGTAGCATTGAGCTGCTTGTCCTTTCTTTCCCTCAGCTGTGTTTCTGTAATATGTTTGATATCCCAGTCCCATGCCCCCATCCATGCCCTTAGTTGATCTGCCTGACCTGTCAGGTCCATTGTGTTGATATAAATGCAGTTTAATTCATCAATTTTCCCTCATATTCTGCCCTGCTCTTCCCTACCTTGTCTATTTAAATTGTTGTGTTGAACTTCTGTGCCAGCCTCTCTCTTGCCTCACTGCTGTTTCGGTTCCCACACCCCTGACAGACTGGTTGAAATACTTTCAATGCCTCAAACTATTCACCTTGCCAGAACATGTGATCCCCCGCCCCCCCTGTACAGGTGCTTTCACCCCTGCGCCCCCCCCCCCAACCACCGTCTATCTGTGCTGACACCTTCAGTGATCTCTGGACTTTTGTGCCAAGGTCCTTTTTTGTTTTTTCAGTATTCTGTGTGTACCTACTGCCCATTATGTATGTCCTTCACTGAGCATACCTCCCACAGTGTATTACCTCACGCTTCTTAGAAGTAATGTCCATCTACCATTACTGTGCTCAGTTTATCAGTTGATCAATATCAGACTGTAGTCAGAGACCATTCACCTCACTATGGACAACACCCCCAACTTTTGTCTGAACACGTTCTAGATCCTCAGCATCCTAACTGAAATCCACAGCTACAACATGTTTCTCCTTTGTGAGCACAGATGAGAAGTGTTCATTCAAGACCTCACTTACTTCTGACTCTATGACAATTTGCCCCTTGGTTTCTAACAGGCTCCACTCTCCTTGGTAATTCTCTTACTCTAAGTATACGTATAAAACACCTTGTGGCTTTTTTCCTGAACAGTACTTGCCAAAGACATTTCATGGCCATGGTTTGCTCTCCAATTTTAAGGACCTCCTTTTGTAAACTATAATTTTGAAGGGCTTTACCCTTTTTCGTTGTGCTATATTTTCTTTATGAAACTCATGATATCGCTGCCTTTGTCGTTCATGCTCATTCATCCTCATGTCATTCATTCATGGAACACAGTGACCCTGGATTCTCATTGTATCTCTTGAAAATAGTCTCACTTTCCAAAATAGAATCACTGCAAGCAGTTCCTCCCCCAGTCTATATGTGCCAGCTCCTGCCTCGTGTGTGATAATGTCGAGTGATAGAAGTGGTGTAATGATAGGTGGTTTTCCTCAAATTTAGACACTTCTGCACTATCCTTTTCGCTTTCCATAATGACATTCAAACTTCGAGTTATTATCTCTATCCCCAAAAAATTGGAGGTAGGAGGAAACTTTATTTGACTTTTCAGATCCATTTCAACAGGGTCCCACTGAAGAAGCAAATCAGCATATTTGACCACATGGACTTGGAAGTGATGTGCTGGCATGCGTTGAGAATTGTTTAACAGACAGAAAAGCACATGCTAATAAATTGTTGATTTGTGAATTTGCAGGTTGTACTTTGTGAATTTGAGGAAGGATTCATGTTTGGGTTCCAGCTATTCGTAATCTCTCGACCAATGAGATGTACAGATCAAAACTAATGTTTCTGTGTTTATTGATGGCCAAACCATAGATGGGATTGTGAGCTGTGCAGAGAATGCAAAGAGGATGAAGGGAGACATGAATTGTCTGGGTTTTGGCACACATTCATGCATGTGATGTGGACATAAGTGGCTTGGCAAACATTTACTTCCCATCTCTAATTGCCTGGAGAAGGTGGTGGTGCTTCTGAGCAATGTTAACTTTGATTTCTTTTCACATGTTGAGCTTTTCCAGCAACTTCTGTTTTTATTTGTGAGCTGCCTTGATTGACCCACTGCAATCCGTTGGGAGTGCAGACAGCCACAGGGCTGGGAGGAAGGAGCATGGCTTGGAGGAGCCCTTAGAAATACTGCTCATGTCATACACCTGTTGTTTTTCTTCCAGGTTGTTTGTGGTCTTGTGAAAAGCTGCAGCTGCTGAACCTTGTAGATTTTAGCCACTGCTGTCGCAGTGTGTTACGCGTGAAGTGAGTAAATATCATTGCAAACATGAGACTGCTTTGTGCTGGATAGTGTCAAGCTCATTGAGTATTGTTGGAGCTGCATTCACCCAGGCAGGGGGAGCATATCCTTTGACATTGACCTGTGCACTGTAGATGGGCAGCGTACATCCTATGAAATGTTGTTGTTTCTAAAATTCCTTTTCATTGCAAAATATCAGTCCTGTGTTTGGGAAGATTTATTTTATCCTGTGAATGATGAATGGCCAGTTCTGTACACGGAGCAGTCTGTTATTTTCTTGTGGATTGTGAGTGCCCAGGTCTCTGCTTGTTCGGTTGTGATTGTTTTCATTCTATGGACTGCCAGCAGTTGTTCAAGTGTGAAGTGTTACTTTTTTTTTTGAAAGAAGCACTTGGAGAGCGAACAGTTCATTTCCTGAGCGGAGAAAGTTTTTTTTTAGTCCTGTACACTGATTTTTCGCTCTTGTGTGTCTGCAGACTGCATATGGTCAGTTCTGCGTGAGGACTTGTTTCCAACCTGTGTGCTGCCATTGGTCAGTCCTGTGTTGTAAACTGCTATTGTGTGTATCCGAGCCTTTGGCATTGATACTTAACTCGTCATTGTCTACAGGAATAGTGCCAGATGACTGGAGGATAGCAAATGTGGTTCCCCAGTTCAAGAAGGGGAGTCGAGACAACCCTGGTAATTATAGACCAGTGAGCCTTACCTCAGTTGTTGGTAAAGTGTTGGAAAAGGTTATAAGGGATATGATTTATAATCATCTAGAAAAGAATAAATTGACTAGGGATAGTCAGCACGGTTTTGTGAAGGGAAGGTTGTGCCTCACAAACCTTATTGAGTTCTTTTGAGAAGGTGACCAAACAGGTAGATGAGAGTAAACCGGTTGGTGTGGTGTATATGGATTTCAGCAAGGCGTTCGATAAGGTTCCCCACAATAGGCTATTGTACAAAATGCGGAGGAATGGAATTGTGGGAGATAGAGCAATTTGGATCAGAAATTGGCTTGCTGAAAGAAGCCAGAGGCTGGTAGTTGATGGGAAATGTTCATCCTGGAGACCAGTTACTAGTGGTGTACCGCAAGGGTCGGTGTTGGGTCCACTGCTGTTTGTCATTTTTATAAATGACCTGGATGAGGGCGTAGAAGGATGGGTTCGTAAATTTGCAGACAACACTAAGGTCAGTGGAGTTGTGGATAGTGACGAAGGATGCTGCAGGTTGTAGAGAGACATAGATAAGCTGCAGAGCTGGGCTGAGAGGTGGCAAATGGACTTTAATGCAGACAAATGTGAGGTGATGTACTTTGGTAGGAGTAACCGGAAGGCAAAGTACAGGGCTAATGGTAAGATTCTTAGTAGTGTAGATGAGCAGAGAGATCTCGGTGTCCATGTACACAGATCCTTGAAAGTTGCCACCCAGGTTGACAGGGCTGTTAAGAAGGCATAGAGTGTTTTAGCTTTTATTAATAGAGGGATCGAGTTCCGGAACGAAGAGGTTATGGTGAAGCTCTATAAAACTCTGTTGCGGCCACACTTGGAGTATTGTGTACAGTTCTGGTCACCGCATTATAAGAAGGATGTGGAAGCTTTGGAAAGGGTGCAGAGGAGATTTCCTAGGACGTTGCCTGGTCTGGAGGGAAGGTCTTACGAGGAAAGGCTGAGGGACTTGAGGCTGTTTTCATTAGAGAGAAGAAGGTTGAGAGGTGACCTAATTGAAACATAAAATAATCAGAGGGTTAGATAGGGTGGATAGGGAGAGCCTTTTTCCTCTGATGTTGATGGTGAGCACGAGGGGGCAGAGCTTTAAATTGAGGGGTGAAAGATATAGGACAGATGTCAGAGGTAGTTTCTTTACTCAGAGAGTAGTAAGGGAATGGAACGCTTTGCCTGCAATGGTAGTAGATTCGCCAACTTTCGGTACATTTAAGTCGTCATTGGAAAGGCATATGGACGTACATGGAATAGTGTAAGTGAGATGGGCTTGAGATCGGTATGACAGGTCGGCACAACATCGAGGTCCGAAGGGCCTGTACTGTGCTGTTATGTTCTATATAACTGCACCGAGGCCGGTATGCCATTACTCAGTCACCCTTTATTCACTCCTGCACAGAACTTTGCCAATGCCCAGCCAGCTCTCAGTCATTCTCCAGCACTCAGGAGATTATAAAAGTGCTGTTTTCTTTTTGCTATCTTTTTTCTTTTTTTTTTAATTTCTTTTTTTCTTCTTTGTTTGTTTTCCCCAACACTGCAGAAGTGGGGAGTGGGTTCACACCAACAAATTGTGTTTCACTAATTGTGTCTAGGGTTTGGGTTTAATCCCTGGATTTTGAATGGTTAGGTGGATCAATTGAGCTGGTTCTCAACCGGTGACCTGAGAATGGCCAATACTGTCTGGGAAGCTTTTATTTATCTTGCGGACTGTAAGCAGGTAGTTTTGTGTATGGCATTGGTTAATCCTACACATTGTAAATGGTCAGTTCTGCCTGTAGAGCTTGATTTTATTCTGTGGACTGTGGTCATTTCTGTTTGAAGGCTGCAATTGACCTTGTGGACTCTGGTCAGTCGTGTGTGCAGAGCTGGTTTTAATTTCTCTGCGGGAACTGAGTTTATTCTTTGTTTTTTTTTAATGGCTAGACATGTCTCTGTGTGTGTGCATCTGTATGTCTCTCATTTCTGAAGAGCTCAATTCTCTACACAGACGCTGCCAACCTACGTACTTTGTGCACCAACTTCTGTTCTGTTTCAGATCTTCAGATTTCACAGTTCTTTGTTTAATTTTAAAGCTTTAATTTCACCTGTTAGGGTATAGGGCATACAACAGTCATGAACCAGAACAGGTCCTTCAGCCCATCATTTCTGCAATGACCATGATACTATTTGAAACTAATGCTATCTGGCTGCACATAATCCATATCCCGCTCTTCCCTGCCCATTGATGTATCTGTCCAAATGTCTCTTAAACATTGCTCTCATCTCTGCTTTGACCAAATACCCTGGCAATCTGTTCCAGGCACTTACTCACCTCTAAAAACTCTCATGCCTGCTTTAAACTTTCCCCTCTCAGCCTAAACTTATGACTGTTGTATTTGATATTTTTCACCTGAGGGAAGAGACTCCGATTATTCACTATCCTTGCTTCTCAGTTTTATATATTTCAACAAGTTGCCCGCTCAGCCACTGACCCTCAAGCAGAAACAATCCAAGTCTGTCCACCCTGTTCTTTCCACTCATACACTCGCACCCATTTAACATCTCGTTAAGCTCTTCTTCCCTCCTCTTTAAATCCTCCCCATCCTTTCACGCCTGCGTCTCGGTAATTCTGTGTGGACTGCTGGTTCATATGTTGTGAATTACAAATTGTGCATGATCTGTGGGGAGCTTTTATTTATCCTGTGGACTTCAAATGGCCGGTTATTTATGATCTAATTTTCATCAAATGAATTGTAAATAGTCAGTGTTGTGTGGAGAGCAGGTTTTATGCTGTGGTGTTTTGAGTAGTAAGATCACACACAACTGACATGAATGTGGAGCTGATCTTTATTGTGATTATTCATACGTGTAGTCTTTGTGTGCTCGGTGAATGTTCCATTTTTGCATTTGTGTTGGCACCTCTTCCTCAAATAACAAACACACCCTCATTACTGTGACTTCATCCAGTCCCTACAGCATTCCTTATGTCTGTAAATGACAGAACCCCTAACATCCTCCTGTTGTGACATCTCCTCACAATATCGAACCTGTTTCATCGCCACCTGCCCTGTTGGTCTCTGGTATATCTCATACCGCTTTGACAGTTTCCATTTTTGAAACCTGTTATGGATTACCCAACGTGCTTTGCAGTTGTAATGGTCTCCATGTTCTGTAACACTCCATATCACTTCAACCAACTCCATTGTGGGGTCGGCCACAGTCTAGTGATAATACCACTGGGCTGTTCATCCAGAGACATAGATAATGTTCTGGGGACCTGGGCAGATTGTGGAATTAGAATTCAATAAAAATAATCATGAATGGTATGTCCGTTGTTGATCATCTTTTTGTAAAAAAAAAGTAATCTCAACTCAATGACGAATGCCCTTTGGGGAACAGCATCTGAACAGGCCTGGCCGACATGTGACTGCAGACCCACAACAAAATGGCTGACTCTTCACTCAAAAGTGCAATCGGCACTGAATACTGGCCCATCCAGTGATAGCCGAGTCCCAGGAATGAAGAAATAAAAGGGTGTATTTCCCTCCACACCCTTTGCAAACAGTGCAGCAATTCGTACTGGGTTTGTGACATTGTTCAGGCCCTTGCCACACTCTGCAACGCTCTCACTACCTTCAACACTCCTTGATCCTGCCATCTCACGGAACCCCAACAATGATCCACTTCCTGCCACGTTCCTCCTCCGAAGAGACCCCTTACAATCTGTTTAACACCGACTTCTATACTTAGGTAGTCAGCTGTCATTTTTTGATCCACATTGTTCCTCTTCAGAATTTTAGGGTATTTTTTGGTTGTCTTCTCAGCCTGTATTAATTGCATCTGATCATTTATTCCGAGTGACATGCACATAGGAATTTCTTGCTGAGGTTTTGCCTGTTTCAGTGGAATATCTTTTTAATATTTTACACTGTTCCTTCAAATGTGTTTCTGTGTTCATTTGCGGCCATACATGACAGTCTCTTTACACTGTTTAACTTGGCCGGTTCTCCCCCCCCCCCCCCCCCCCACAAAACTCATGTAACTGGCCTTGTTTCTTTTTGTTTGTAATTTGTATGATCACTTCAAAACTTCATACTTCCTTTGAATTCCACTTTTTCACTATTTCCCTGAGGATCTCTCGGTGTGACATTACTCATTTACTCAACTTCATGATACAGCGGTCGATCTGGGACAGCTACGTCCCTAGCCTGTTGCACAACGTGTTATTCAAAAGAACGCTGACACAAACAATCTCCGAGCTCCCCTTCGAATGACACTATCGTACTGCATATACCTTGCCCTTCCCAAAAGGAACATTGTGAGGTATATTTTACCAAAATTCCCCAACACATACCAATTCACAAATGTACAGTTTTGTTGCTTCCTATCCCGATCTGCTTGTCTTCACCAACATCACCGTGCTGCTATAATTCTTCAGCTTTTGCTTTGGTCTGGGAATCTCCTTTCACCTGACCCCCGTCTCAGCATCCTCTCTGTCAGTTTACAGGCCTGTCCATAAACCTGCCGGCGTGATTGACCAGGACAGTGGTTCCAGTTATTATTTATTCACTCATGAGATGTGCGTGTCTCTACCTGGAGAGCACTTATTACCCAGCCTAAACTGCTTTGAACTGAATGAAATGGCACAGCAAGCCAGAAGGTAGTTGAGAGTCTGCCACATGCCTGTGGGTCTGACCTGACCAAGTGAGAATGGCAGACTTCTTTCCCTAATTACTGAGCCAAACTCGTTCACTACTGTCATGGGAGGCCTACTTTAAGCATTTTTGTAGTATGCCTTCCAAAGATAGCATAGGAAGTTCAGTTATCATTGCAGGCCTGTGCTGTCTTTGTGAGGATCAACATAAAAGTGAAAGCAAATCTCCAACAAGAGGGCGGTAATGCTGCCTCTGATCTTTCTGCTCTGTGTTCCTCCTCCATGGCTGTGTCTATGTGGTCAAATGTAGACTCTTGTGGACCAGAGTCTTCAACTGTTCCAACTCCACTAACTGCTCCTATTTCTGTGACCACCTCCCCGCTCGACAGTCCCTCCATACATTTGAAATATACTCCAATCCTGACTACCATCCCTATCTCTGTAACTTGCTTCAATGTCTGCAACATGTCTCGTCTTAGTCGTCTCTTTCTCCAGTAATTGGAGTCATAGAATTTTGCAGCACAGAAACAGACTATGTGACCCAATTCATCCATCAGGCCCAGGTTTCCTGAACGGAATAAGTCACATTTGCCTGAGTTTGGCCCATATCCTTTCAAAACTTTGCTGTCGATGTACCTGCCCCATTATCTTTTCAATGTTGTAGCTTTCTCTGGCAGCTCGTTCCATATATGCACCATTCACTGTTTGGCAAATGTTACCTCTCATGTCTCCTTAAACCTTTCCCCTCTCACCTCAAACCTATGGCCTCTAGCTTTGGACACCCCTACCCTGGGGGAGAGATGTTGGCTATTCATCTTATTGATGCTCCTCGGGCATTAATTAACTTGTAAAAGGTCACCCCACAACCTCCTGTGCTTGAGTGAAATATCTCTGCTCGGGGTCCAACAGATTCATCCCTGGTTCCCCAAAAGACATCAGGTACACTTGATCAAGCTTTTTAAGACATCCAACATCACTGTTCTGTCGTGTAGACTCTTTTAGGATATTGCTCTTTATTTACCTGAATTTACGGGTTTTTCCCCACAGTGAGTACTGATATGAAACACTGTTTAGCGTCTCACCCATCTCCTGTGGTTGCCTATATTGGTGGCCTGTTTAATCTGTATGAATCCCCATTTTCTGCCCAGTCGCTCTTTTGCCCTTAATATCCTCATTGAATCTCTTCGGATTCTCCTTAACCTTATCGGCCAAAGTTATCTCATGCCCCATCTTTGCTCTCCCAATTTCATAGAACATAGAACATAGATAGTACAGCACAGTACAGGCCCTTCGGCCCACAATGTTGTGCCGAACCTCTACCCTAATCCTGAGGTCTATCCAACCTCCACCCCTAACTTATACTATCATCCATATGCCTGTCTAATAGCTGCTTAAAAGCCCTGGTGAGGGCGACTCCACTACCCTCTCCGGCAATCCATTCCACACCCTAACCACTCTGAGTAAAGAACCTATCTCTGACGTCTCCCCTATATCTATCTCCACTCACTTTAAAACTATGTCCCCTCATAATAGCTACCTCCACTCTAGGAAAAGGTCTCTGGCTGTCTACTCTATCTATACCTCTGATCATTCTGTACACATCTACCAAGTCACCTCTCATCCTTCATCGTTCTAAAAAGAAAATGCCTAGCTCTCTCAACCTTTCCTTGTAAGACCTTCCCTCTATTCCAGGCAACATCCTGGTAAATCTCCCCTGCACTTTTTCCAACGCTTCCACATCTTTCCTGTAATGAGGCAACCAGGACTGGACAAAATACTCCAGATGTGGCCGAACCAGGCTTTTGTATAGCTGGAGCATAACTTCACGGCTCTTGAATTCAGTCCCTCTGTTAATGAAAGCTAACACACCATACGCCTTCTTAACAACTCTATCCACCCGGGTGGCAACTTTCAGGGAATTGTACACATGAACCCCGAGATCCCTCTGCTCCTCCACATAAAGTTTATTCCTACACGCCCATAGTCCTCAAGGGATTAATTTGATCCAGCAGTGTCCCATTTTTCTTGATCAGAGCCTCTATATCATGAATCATTCAGAGTTTCCTACTTCTGTCAGCATCGTCCATCACACTAACAGAAATATGCCGGCTCTGACCTCTTGATTTTGAAAGCTTCCAACTTGCCAGATGCCCCTGCAAAAAGCCTCCCCAACCGTCTTTTGAAAATTCCCGTCAAATACCATCATAATTGCTCTTGACCTACTTTATAACTTTATTTTGTGCACCAGGCCAATCTTTTTCCATAGCTGTTTTCAAACTAATAAAATTGTGATCTCTTTGCCAAAGTGCTGCCTCAATACCTCATCAGTCCCTTGCCCGACCTTGTTTCGCACGTGGAGGTCAGATTTTGCCCCTTCTTCAGTCGGGATGCCTACGTATTGTTTGAGGGAGTTATTTTTCAACACACTTAACAAATTCCTCCCACTGAAAGCACATAACACTGTGTGGTATCAGTCTCAATTTGGAAAATTATAATCCCCTACCATTACACCCCCATTGTTCTGATAGATAGCTCAGACCTCTGAACATATTTGCTCTTCAATTTCTCACCAATTGTTGGGTTGTCCAATTATACCAAAGCAATTGCCCACTCTTATTTCTCAGTTCCACAAAAATAGTTTTGCTGGGCAAACCCCTGGAATATTCTCCCTAAACGCTGCCGTCATGTTTCTCCAATTCAAAAATACCTCTTCCCCTCCTAACTTGCCTCCCCTTCGAACCTTCCTGTGGTGTCTGTACCCTGGTACATTGAGCTCTCGCCTTTTCTTTCCCTCAGCTTTTTTTTTTCTGTAATACGTTAGCTGTCCCAATCCCATGTCCTCATCCATTCTCTGAGTTTATCTGCCTTTCCTGTCAAGTCCATTGCATGGAAATAAGTACAGTTCAATTAATCACTTTTACTTCATTTCTTGCCATGCTGTTGCCTGCCTTGTCTATTTAAATTGATGTCTTCAACATCTTTGCCAGTCTCTGCTGTTTCGGGTCCAACACCCCTGCTCGGCTGGATAGATCCTTTTGGGTACATCTACTAATTCACCTTGTGAGGACGTGGCCCCAGTTCATCTGTCTTCACCACGCTGTCACTCTGTGTACCAAGGTCCTTTTTGTTTCTCAGTACTCTGCCTGTACCTCCTGTTCATTATGTATGTCCTTCACTTGCCATAACTCGCACAGTGTATTATTTCAAACTTATTAGAAATAAGTTCCATCTGTCATTGCGGTGCTCAGTTTATCAGCCGATCAATATCAGACCGTCATCTGAGACCATCCACCTCACTGATGATACCATCTACTTTCACAACCAAGACATTAATGTACAGAATAAACAGTAATGGGCCTTGCAGCGATCCCTGCAGTCTGCTGATGGTCAAAGGCTGTCAATCACAAAAAATTACTCTCCTCCAGTTTAGGATCTATTTTTGCCGACTTGTCTCAATCTCGTGGGTTCCTCCCTTTTGAACCAGCCTTCCATGTGCAATATTGTCAAAGGCTTCACTGATTTTCATTCAAACCATTTCATTTGCACTGACCTCATCAATATTTTTAGGCACAATTTGAAAGAACTCAACTGAATTCATCAGACAGGATCTCTCTTGACCAAATCTCTGCTGATTAGCCCAATGGTTCCTTCCTTTGCAAGTGTTGATTTGTCCTTTCCCTCAGAATTTCTTCCAGTAATTTTGCTGCGACCGATATCAGGCTATCTCTTCTGCAATTACCTGGCCAATCTTTGCTCCCCGTCTTGAACAAATTAAACACATTAACTATCCTCCAGTCATTCAGCACTACACATGTGGTCACTAAGCGATTAAATATATCTGCAAGGCCTCTGCAATCTCCTTTCTTGCCTCTTATAGTACCTGGGATAAATTTCAATGGGCGCTGGTAATTTATCCACCAGTATGCTTGAAAAGCATTTAATTCTTGCTCCTTATTAATCGGAACATGTTGGAGATCCTCACCATCCTGAGCCACAACAATGCCACCTGAAGGTGGCAGGAACAGTACCTCATATTTTGCTTGGGAGCCCCGCAGCCCAATGGTCTCAGTGTGGACTTTGCAAGCTTAAAAATCTCCCCACCTCTGACCTCATCCCAAAACCAGCGAAGCTTGTCCCCTCTTCCTTGACCTCTCCGTCCTTTCTCCCAACTTTCTGCTCCTCCAACCTCACTGACCACTCCCCACTCCCACCTCCTACCTACCAGCCTCATCCACGCCTCTGTGACCTGTCCATCTTCCCTCAACTGACCGACCCCATCCCAACTCCCTGCCGACACTCACCTTGACTGGCTCCAGATCTGCCTCCATGGCCTGTCCATCTTCTCTCCACTAATCTGCTTTTTTAGCCACCTTCTACCACCACCTCTCCCCCCCCCCCCCCCCCCCCCAATTTATTTCAGAATTCCCTTCCTCTCCCCCTTTTCTGAAGAAGGTTCCAGACTCGAAACGTCAACTTTCCTGTTCCTATGATGCTCCTTGGCCTGCTGTGTTCATCGAGCTCTACACCTTGTTATTTTATCATGCATTCTCATTGTATCACTTTATAACAGTCCCACTTTCCGAATACAGACTCAAATGCAAGTAGTTCCTCCCCCCAACTATATGTGCCATGCCCTGTCTCATGAAAGTGATAATGCCTAGTGGTAGAGGTAATCTAATAATAAGCTGCATTCCTCAAATTTAGGCACTTAACTTCCGTACTAAATTGTCATTTTCCATAACGACATTCAAACTTAGAATTATTATATCTATCTCCAAAAAAATGATGGTAGGAGGAAACTTTATTTGCTTTTTCAGATGCATATTAACAGGTTCCCACTGAAAAAGCAAATTAACAAATTTGGACCACGTGGACTTGGAGGTGATGTGCTGGCATGTGTTGAAAATTGTTTAACAGATGGTAAAGCACTTGCTTATAAATTTGTTGATTTGTGAGTTTGCAGGCTGTTCCTTGAGTTAGAGGAAGGATTCATGTTTGGCCTCCAGCTATTCACAGTATCTATGGATCAGTTAGATGCACAGATCAAATAAATTTTTTCCATGTTTGTTGTTGGCACAAACGTAGATAGGATTGTGAGTTGCATAGACAATGCAGAGCCAATCTACCATCCCCTGAGAAAAAGAACAGGAAATGACATCACCAACCCAAAGAAACCTAACCAGATAAATAGAAAGCGGGACATAACACCAGCACTTCGGAGGCGCACTAATGATGTTACCTAGAATGGTGACGAAACGTCTGAAAACTAACCTTCCAGCTCAGTGAGCAAACTCGTTGAGCAAGATGTTGAAGGGACATGAATTGTCCCTGAGTTTCATCGCATGTTCATGCATGTGATGTGGCCATTATTTACTTCCCATCTTTTATTGCTGAAGAAGGTGGTGGTGGTTCTAAGCAATGTAAACCTTGGTTTCTCTTCACAGATGTTGACCTTTTCCAGTAACTTTTTTTTGTGAGCTGCCTTGCTTGACCCACTGTAATCCTTTGGGTGCAAGACAGCCACAGTTCTGTGAGGAAGGAGCGTGGCTTGGATGGGACCTTGTAAATGCTGCTGGTGTCATACACCTGCTGCTGTTTTCCTTCCAGGTTGTTTATGGTGTTGTGAAATGCTGCTGCTGATGATCCTCGTAGATTGTGGACACTGCTGTCACGGTGCGGTACGAGTGAAGTGAGTTAATATCGTTCCAAACATGAGGCTGCTTTGTGCTGGATGGTGTCAAGCTTATTGAATATTGTTGGAGCTGCATTCACCCAGACAAGTGAAGAGAATTCCAAGACAGTGCTGACCTGTGCAGTGCAGATGGACAGCATGTATTCTGTGGGATGCTGTTGTTTTTAAAACTCCTTTTCATTGCAAAATATCGTTTCGGTGTTTGGGAACATTTATTTTGTCCTGTCAATGATGAATGGCCAGTTCTGGACAGAGAACTGTGCTTTATTTTCTTGCAGATTGAGAGTGGCCAGGCCTCTGCATGTTCAGTTGTGATTGTTTTCAATCTGTGTTCTCCCAGCAATTGCTAACGTGTGCAATGAGAGCAAACAGTCAGTTTCCTGAGTGAAACGAGTCTTTTTTTTTAATATGTTCTGTGGACTGTGATTGCTCACAATTGTATGTGTGCAAACTGCACTTGCTCAGTCCTGTGTGAGCAGTTGTTCCCAACCTGTGACCTGCAGTTGGTCAATCCTGTGTTGCAAACTGCTTTTGTCTGTGTACATGTGAGATAACTGCACAGAGGCCGGTATCCTGTCATCAAATCACCCTTTATTTACCCTTGCTGAGTACACTGCCTATGGCCAGCCAGCTCCGAGTCATTCCCCTGAATTGAGGAGATTGTCAATCCACTGTTTTCTTTTTCCTTTCGAATCCCACAGTGGCAGATAGTGGAATTAGAATTCAATAAAAATAATCTGTAATGATGTGTCCATTGTTGATTATCAGTTGAAAAACAAAATCCCAACTCCTTCGCGAATGTCCCTAAGGGAAGGAAAACTGACCATGTCTGACCAAAATGTGACTCCAGACCCACAACAAAATGGTTGACTCGTAACTGTCCCTTAGCAATTGCCCAATGCAGTTATCAACGGGCACTAAATGCTGGTCCTTCCAGTGACACCCTCATTCCACGAATGAAGAAATAATAGGGTATATTTCCCTTCCCACCCTCTGCAAGCATTGCAGCAATTCGTACTGGTTTTGTAACATCATTCAAGCCCTTGCCACTCTCTAACGCTCTCACCACCTCCAGCTCCTTCAACTCTCCCTGGTCCTGTCATCTCATTGAGCCCCGACAATGTTTCCTCTTGCAACTACACTCCTCTTGCAAGGAGCCCATCTGCAGTCCCTTTAACACCTACTTCCATATATGATGGCCCGTTGTCATTTGCTGAAACGCATTCCTTCACTTCAGAATTTTTTTTTTTTCTTTGTTTCTTTCTTTGGTTTTCTTTGAATCCGATACTTGGTTCCCTGAGTGAGAGAGAATGGGAATTTCTTGCTGAGGTTTTGTCTGTTCCAGTGGAATGTCCATTTGTTGAATGTTTTACACCGTTCCGTGATTATTTATTCACTCGGGATGTGGGTGTTTCAAGCCGGCCAGCACTTATTTGCCACCCAAGCTGCCTTTGAACTGAGTGCCTTGCTGGGCCTTTTCAGAGGGAGTTGGGTGTCAGGCATGTTGCTCTGTGTCTGAGGTCACATGTTGGCCAGACCAGGTGAGCAGAGCAGATGTCCTTCCGTGAAGGATATCGTGGAACCAGATGGGTATTTCAGACATTGTCATTAATTTATGGATTAATAGTCTAGTGAGAGGAACACACGGCCATTGCCTGTCCCACTCGAAGCTCGTGTATCCCTGAGTACTGATACCAGTGCACCATGAATCAAAACTCCTTCTTCCTGACCATTGGGTGATCCTGACACCTTCCTGGTGATATCAGCCAGTATCTCTTCAAACAGTAACTGTCACAGTGTGGATCTAATGATTGCCGCTACAATGAGATCCTGAGCCAGCAGAATTTTCCACTCCAGAGATGTGGCAGCAGAGGCCAAGGATGGAGATGGGGATTGTCCAGATGGCTGCGGTGCTCAGCCCTCTTCCACATCTGTAGTCCTCACTGCATCAGTCTAATTTCTCAGTCTGTTTATGCTTCTGTCTTTGGCAGCTACTGAAAGTTGCTGACTGAGCAGAATTCCTGACTCCAGTCTCGTCCATCACCATGTTGAAGTCAACTGGAAAATTCAAGCGACGACGGACAGGGAGATCTGGAGCATTCGTCAGATCCTGCAGTCAGGTAAGACGCTCAGTGAGCAGAGCAGAAGGCTTAAAACATTGACCCATGAGCTGCAGTGCAGAAGGGGGCGCACAGTGTAGAAAGACCCCAGACTCAATCACAACCCTGCTGATGTTGTAGGCTTGCTCACCGAGCCAGTAGCAGGTAGACCAACATATAGGCTAGCCAAAGAACGATAACGGAAACTGAAATACTTCATGGACAACACTATCCACCCAATACACTCTTCCCAAGAATTCCTCAACATCATCAAGGACACCAGAATAGAAGAGGAGCAGATGATGATATTCTTTGATATTACAGCACAATTTACATCCATAAACACTGACCGAGCCAAAGAGACAATGGCCACTCTGCTGGATGAACCAGGATGGCAGGCGCTCCAAACTAACAGAATCAACAAGGACAGCACCCTGAAAATGCTGGATATGTGTCTCACCTCCATATATTCAAACAAATCAATGGAACACCAATGGGATCCCCGATATCAGGACAACTTGCAGAAGTGGTATGCAAAGATGAGAATGGAGAACGCTCCCCACTATCTAACCCAAACTCTGGGTCCCCTGTGGTAGATGACACCTTGATGATCACATATAGAGGACCAGAAGAAACCCACTGACAGATGAACAACATCCTCACTAGAATAAAATTCATAAAAGAAGAGGACAATAACCCTTCCTCAGCTATGGTGGAATGTAAGAGCAACAGGGAAGTCCAGATCATTGTGTACAGAATGTGTACAGCCCATACGCACCAGATATTTTATCACACCAGCAACTATCCACCAATACCTGTAAACGGAGGTACATCAGGACATAATTCAAACGAGCCACAACACACTGCAGCAACCTGGAACTGCTCATAGCAGACGTGGAGCACTTATACGGAGTTTTTAAAGGAAATGGATACCCAAAAGGCACAATCCACTGTTACCCACAGGACAGACCACAACAATAAGGCACAATACAGCCAGACACACCAGTCATCCTACTGCAAATCAGAGACCTATCAGCGGTGACCACAAGACTATTCAGATCCTGAGGTATCAGGCTCGCCCACAAACCAACAACCACCTACGACTGCTCTTGACAAATGTCTGGGATCCCACACCCAAAACCAATACGAAATACCATGCAAGGACAGTGAGAAACATTATGCAGGCCAAACTGGAAGAAAACTGACAACAAGGATGCACAAATACCAACTATCCACCAAGAGACATGACCAGTTCTCACTGATTTCAGGACACACTGACAAAGAAGGACACCAATTTGACTGGGACAACACATCCACAATCGTACAAAGCAAACAGAGACATGCTAGGGAATTCCTGGAGGCCTGGTATTCCAACTGGAAATCCATCAACAAATAGATTGATCTGGACCCGATATACAAACCACCGGAAAACAAAACCGGAAGTGATGCCAACCACCCCAGCAAACCGAGGCACATAAATAACAAGTGGGACAGAACACCAGCCCTTCACTGGAGGCACACTGACAACGTTACCTAGCAGGGTGATGAAACATCTGCAATCAAACACACTGTCTCAGCGAGCAAGTCTAAAACATCATCCACAACCTGAGCTGCAAATCTTCTCAAAAACTTCACCACCCTACTTTCAGCTCTGTTTTACTGAACTTTCCAAGGACTGCATCGGAAGTCCATAATTCTCAATCCAGGCCTGTGCTGTCTTCGTGAGGATAAGAACAGCAGAGTTAAAAGCGGGCCTCTCTCAAGACAGTGGCATTGAACCCTGGGATGTTTCCGTTCCGTGTTCTCTCTCTAACAGTCAGTCATACAGCAAGTCTACAGATCCTTTGTTGCAACTCATCGTCATCAGTGCGTTGAATCCTTCTAACTGCTTGAACATTAGGTATCTCTGGCTCCTCCAGTCCTCGCTAAAATCCCTCTGTGTATTTAAAACCTCTGCCAATTCTGACTCCCCTTCCCATCTTTGCAAATTGCTCCAGTCTTGACAATGTGTCCAATCCTGGTATTGTCCTCCTCCTCAAGTCATTACAATAATTTTGACACTTGTCATCTTATCCACTACTTACAGTCCACCATGTCTCTGTGATATCCTCCAGCCCCGACTCACCTCCCCATCTGGACATACATCATCCTCATGCCCCTGCAACACATGATATCACTGTAACTTGCTCCAGTCCCAAGAACACTCCTGCCTCCCGTAACACAGCACCACATGACCTCTGACAATTGACCATTCCTACAGACCTCCCTATCTCTCTAAATTTCTCCAGTCTGATAGCTGTTCCTGCCTGTGTAAACTGCTCGAATATATTGCATTCTGAAGCCATTTTAATCCTCCTCATGTTTGCAACCTCGTTCAGTGTGCAATCTCTCCTATCGCTACAATGCTCCTCATTCTTCATCCTTCAGGCATTAATTAGCCTTCCTAACTCTTTAACCTCTTGAAGCCACTAAAATCATCCATGTACCTGTAAAATCCTCTTGATTGCCTTATCTAACTCCAGCCCCGACACCTCTCTCTCTTTCTCTAACGTCCTTCAGTCTGAAGATCCATGCGAACTGTCACCTCATCCAGTGTCTACAATACTTTGTATTACTAACTTCATCCAATTGCAAAAACCATCCTGAACTCTCTAACCTGCAACATGTGAATCCCTCCCTATCTCTGGAATTGGTTGCAGCCCCCATAGCCCTTCACATTACTGGAACCTTCTTTTGTTCTTGTAACCTTATCCCATTCCAAACCTCAACTTATCTGTATCCTCCTCCTGTTCCTATAACCCTTGTGAACTTCTAGATCTTGTCCAAACTCTGTAATGCTCTGTATGTTGCATCATCTTCCAAAGCTGTCAACTGTCTTTCTCTCTCAAACCTTATCTAGTTCCTGCTCATCGCCCTCTCTCTGTCAAGTCCCTCGGTCTCCAAAGTGCTACTTGCAAATGTAAACTTCTGCTGTCTAAACAAAGGGCCGTATGACTGTCACCTCCTTTTTGCCACTGAAATTCTCCGTGAATGTTACCTTCTCCATTCGTTATAGCATTCCCTTTCACAGTTACCTCCTCCAGCCCTGAGAACCATTCCTGTCTGTGTAAACTCATATTGCCTGTACAAACCTCTCTCGTACTGTAACCTCCACAGATCCTCTCTGTCAATTATGCCAATTGATCACAATCAGTGCCCCCCATCCTTAAAACACGAACCGTCTTTGTAACCTCTTCCCCACCCTACAACCCTCCCTTTGTCTGTAATCCCCTCTAGACCCTGTAATCCTTGCATTTCTTCCATTCAGGAGAAACCTCTCTGCCTTGATAACTTTTTTCATCCCCCGAACCCCTCGCTATTGATGTAACCATCCCCCATCACCACAAACTCACTATCACCATCACCTCTTGCAGCTCCTCCCTATCTCTGTACACCATCAAGTCTCTACTAACCTTGCTATCATGTCGTTTCATCACTACAACCCTCACAATCACAATAAACTCAACACACTCATCAGTGACAACACATTCCATCTTCCTCCACTCCTCCTTGTGCAAGTAATCTCCTGAGTCGTTCAAAACCTTTGTCTGTTATCTCTTTCAAAAACAAAGAAGATAATTACTTTTATTACCAAGAAAAGCTTCTACCATCCTCCCTGTCACAGTAACCTCCTCTAACCCCTACATACCTCTAGTTTTGTCACCTCTTTCAGCCTGTACACTTCTGTGTAACATTGTAATCTTCTCCAGGCTGAATGACTCTCCCTGTGTCTTTAACTTCGATAGTGCTCCACAGCTCTCTTTATCTCTGTAACTTCCTCCACTCACTCCAACACTCCCTATCATTGTAGATTGCTCCAGTCATGACAGTTTCCGTATGGGGAGAAAGCAGGAAGAGGGAACTGAGCTAAATGATCAGTCGTGATCTGATTGAAGAGTGGAGCAGGCCCATGGGGCTGAATAGCCTACATCTAACCTTTTTTCCTATGTTTCAGCGTAACACTGCCTCTCTCCATAACCACCTCTGGCTCCTACTATCCTCCCTATCTGTGTAACTTACACAGCCTCTTATCACTGGAACTTTGTTAGACTGCAGAATATTGCCTGTCTCTCAAACCTGCTCCAGTACCTGCAGTACTCATGGTCTGTTTCCTCCTGCAGCCCAATAGCCTTCCATGTTTTCTTTACCTTTAGCTGCTGGAATTCTCCCTATTGTGTAACATTATATCCTCCAGTGTCCCGACCTCCGTGTGCTCCTCCAATCCCTGTAGCCACCCCTGCCTCTGTGACCTTGTCCCACACCCTCATACTTCTGACAACATTGAAACTTTCCCTATCTCTGTTACCGTTTCCTGCTCCTTTAAACCTGTCTGTATGATGCTGTGTAGCTCATCAGCCCACCCTGTGTATGCAATCTGAACCAGCCTCTGTTGCCCTCCTTTATATCTGTAAACTCCTCATTTTCCTGCAAACGTCTATCTCCAGTAAATTCCTCCAGCCCCTGTCTCACTCCCCATCTGTCAGGCCTCCTCCAGTCCCTGCAGACTCTGTAGCCCACAGTCTTTCTAACCTCCTTCAGGCCCAATAAATCTCCCTACACTCTGTACACTTTTTGTAGCCGTTGCAAGTTCCATTTCGCTGTTTGCTCCTCCCCTTCCTAGAGCCCTGCCATTCTTTGTAAACCAGCATCTCAAACACTGTCTCTTTGTGTAATGCTGCAATGTGTTCCCTATTACTGTAGCTTAAAAATGCCCCCCTCTCTGTAGATAGCTCTTCCACCCCTGTCAATGCAAATTTCACCCACCCCTACAACCCTCCGTGTCTCAGGAACCTATCCAGTTTGTTCAATGCTACTTTATCTGTATAACTGTCTCCAGCCCCTATTGCTGTTTCTGTCTCTTTGAAGACACTTTTGGACTCCAGCCTTCCCATCTATCTAAATTCCAGAAGCTAAGTATTGCTTCATCTGTACATTTCTTCAGTCGCTATAAGCGTCCATTTCTGTTTTGGATCCTATTTTCTGTGTACAATGCACCATTCCATAAAACATTCCCTGTTAGTGTAAAGCACCGCCATCCTATAAGCATCCTTATCCCTGCAAACTGCTCCAGCCCTCCTAACTTCCCTCCCTCTATGAACTCATGCAGCCCCTACATCTCTTTGTCTTGATGTGACCTCCTCTTAGTTCTAAGGTCCTGTCTACCTATGACATCTCGTCCACTTAGCACAGCCTTCCCAAACTTGACATGTATTGACGTCTGTGTAGTCTCCTCTACTCCTGACAACCATTTCTATTTATATTACTGCATTCAGATCACATGCTTTTTAGCTCCCTGAAACCCCTTCCTGTGATTGCAACCCTCCGTATTTATGTAAAATTCTCATGTGCACAAAATCATCCCGATCTCAATCACCTCCATTTACCTCTGGTGCTGTTCTGGGGATGTTTCAGAGATAGGAAGGTTATAGAACCTGGACATGTTCCAGAGAAAGGGACATTTGCAGACATGGGAGAATAGTGCAAATGTAGGAAAAGGTGGGATCCTGCAGAATGTTAGAGATCGGGGAATGTATATTACCTGTAGGACGGTACCGAGGTAGAAAGGGTGTGGAGTGAGAAGGAGGTTACTTTTTGTATCATGGATTTTCCTGATTGCATCATGAAATTGTAAAACAAAATAGTTTGTATCTGCAAATGCAATTGTGAGATCTTGCTGAGCTGATATTGAGGCTCATTACTTGAATGTCTGAGCACTGCCTCAGATTCCCAGGCTGGGAGATGTGAGCTCTGATGTGAATCTGTTTGCCCAGTCTGTCTGTGTATCTGACACTCATCTGCTACAGCTCTGGTCAGAAAGCACTCTCCATGCATCAGGTGATACCCACATCTACATGACTGGTCAGAACTCCCCTCATCAACGCATTCATTTGGACTTTTTTTGATGTTACTTTGAAGTAGCAGTTTTGTGAGCTACAAGAATTGTTCTCCAATGGGACAGAATGAAAAATGTAGTCTAAAGTTTTGGCAAAGATCAATAGCTCGGGTTGTGGATAAGACTGTTGACTTGCTCACTGAGCTGGCTTATATTTGTTCAGGAGTTTTGTCACCGTGCCTGGAGACAGCCTTTGAAGCAATGTTATTCTACTGTGCTGGGAATTTATGCTGTCCAGTCCATTATGGTGAGTACTGTCATTTCCAGTTTTGATCTGTATGGGTTTGTAAATAGGGTCCAATTCTATAAATTTGTTGATTTGAAGTATGGATGGAGAATCATGCCTCCGGGAATTTCCATGCATGCCTGTGTTTGACGTGGGCTACTGTGGCCACTTAGCCTCAGTTAAATTGACGGCCTTCATTGTCTGAATGCACAGATATTAAGGAGAATTCATTGTGCCATTTTGCTGCTAGCTGATGTTCACATATTCTGATGGCTAATTTCCTTTGTCTGTCCAATGCCATGTTTTCTGGTAGTTGTGGCATGGTATTACGTTTTCGAATAGACAACAAGACTGGATGTAAGTTTGCTCACTGAGCTGGAAGGTTCATTTTCACACGTTTCGTCGCTTTTTTTGAATTTAAAAAAATATACTTTATTCATAAGATGCACAAAATAAAACATATTTATACACCTACCCAGTCATGTAAGCCGCTCCGGATTACCTAGGGGGTACGTACACCAACTAAAGGAAAAAAACAAAACAAAGAAGACAAAAAAAGCAAAGAAAATACCCCGGCAGTCGTCTCCCCGCACAGTCCGCATTGGGACCCTGACCAGTTGGGGAAGGCGCCAGCTGGGCCCAGTGACCAGATAGGGTCCAAGATAATAAAATGTGAGGCTGGATGAACACAGCAGGCCGAGCAGCATCTCAGGAACACAAAAGCTGACGTTTCGGGCCTAGACCCTTCTAGGGGGGGGGTCTAGGCCCGAAACGTCAGCTTTTGTGTTCCTGAGATGCTGCTCGGCCTGCTGTGTTCATCCAGCCTCACATTTTATTATCTTGGATTCTCCAGCATCTGCAGTTCCCATTATCTCTGATACCAGATAGGGCCTTTTTTTTTCTATTCTGGACAAGGGGTTTCATACAGTGGTCTTTCCCCACCGCACCTTGGCGGCGGCTGCCCCAAGCTTTAGTGCGTCTCTTAGCACGTAGTCCTGGACCTTGGAGTGCGCCACTTTGCAAAACGCGGTCGGGGTCAGTTCTTTCAGCTGGCAGACCAGAAAGTTGTGGGCAGACCAAACAGCGTCTTTCACCGTATTGATGGTCCTCCAGGCGCGGTTGATGTTGGTCTCGGTGTGCCTCACGGGAAACAGCCTGTGGAGCACGGAGTCACGCGTCACGGAGCTGCTCGGGACAAACCTTGTCAAATATTACTGCATCCACCTCCAGACCTCCTGTGCAGAGGCACACTCCAGAAGGAGGTGATCAACAGTCTCGTCAACCCCGCAGCCACCTCGAGGGCAGCGTGCGGTGGCGCAGAGATTCCGGGCATGCATAAAGGATCTCCCTGGCAGAACCCCTCTCACTGCCAGCCAAGCAATGTCCTTATGTTTGTTTGAAAGTTCTGGCGATGAGGCATTCTGCCAAACGACTTCGGCCGTCTGCATGTGGAACCACACGACGGGATCCACCCTCTCCTTTTCCCGAAGGGTTTCGAGGTTACTATGTGCTGACCACTGCCTGACGGCCTTGTGGTCAAAGGTGTTTCCCTTCAAAAATTTCTCCACGAAGGACAGGTGGTACGGGACGGTCCAACTACTTGGAGCGTTCTGCGGCAACGAGGCCAAGCCCATCCTTCGCAACACCGAGTACAGGTAGAGCCTCAGTAAGTAGTGCCACTTGGTGTTTGCGTCCTGAGGATCTACGCACAGCTTGATGCAGCCGCACACACAGATAGCCATCAGGGCGAGGGTGGCATTCGGTACGCCCTTTCTCCCATTTTCTAGGACTTTGCACATGGTGTCCCTGTGGACCCGGTCAATCCTCGACCCCCAAATGAAGTGGAAGATGGCCCGGGTGACTGCAGCGGTGCAGGTCCAGGGAATAGGCCAGGCCTGCGCCACATACAACAGTACCGAAAGCCCCTCGCACCTGACAACCAGGTTCTTACCCGTGATGCAGAGGGACCGGAGCGTCCAACTGCCCAGCTTCTGCTTCAGTTTGGTGATACGCTCCTCCCAAGTCTTAGTGCACGCCCCAGCTCCACCGAACCAAACATCCAGCACCTTCAGGTAGTCTGTCCTGACGGTGAGGGGGATGAAGTTCCCAAAGAACATGGCCTCGCTCTTACCCCTATTGACTTGGGCACCCAAAGCCAGTTCAAACTGGCCACAGATGTCCAACAGCCTACTCACCGACCGACGATTGGTGCAGAAGCCGGCAACATCGTCCATGTACAGGGAGGTCCTGACCTGAAGGCCTCCGCTGCCTGGGATAGTCACGAACTTCAGGCTCACGTCCTTCTTGATGGATGCGGCGATGGGCTCCACACAGCACACAAACAAGGCAGGAGAGAGGGGGCAGCCCTGCCTGACTCCAGATCTGACGGGAAAACTGTCCGATTCCCACCTGTTCATCGAGACTGCGCTAACAATGTTGGTGTAGAGCAGCCGGATCCTGTTGTGGATACCCTCCCCGAACCCCAATTTGGCGAGGACGTCCCTCATGTAAGCATGAGAGACCCCGTCAAAGGCCTTCTCCTGGTCCAGGTTGACGAGGCAGGTGTCCACCCGCCTGTCCTGCATGTAGGCGATCGTATCCCTGATGAGCGTGAGGCTCCCAGCGAGCTTCCTGCCTGGCACAGCACAGGTTTGGTCAGGGGCAATCAGCGACTCCAGGACAGACCTGCCCTGGTTGGCTATGACCTTGGCCATGATTTTGTCGTCCACGTTCAATAGTGAAATGGGACGCCAATTCTTAATTTCTTCCCTCTTCCCCCTTCCCCTTGTAAATGAGGGTGATGATGCCCTTCCTCATGGACTTGCACATTTCCCCTGCCCGAAGCACTCTGTCGTACACCTCCAGCAGTTCCTGACCGACTAGGTCCCACAGAGCGGAATACAGCTCAACCGGTAAGCCTTCGCTCCTGGGAGTCTTATTCCTCTCAACGGACTTGAGTGCTCTGGTCAGCTCGTTCAGGGATATTGGCCGGCCCAGCCACTCCCTCGTGCCATCGTCTAAGACCTCCGTGATAGACGACAGGAACGACTCGGAGGCCATGCTGTCCGTGGGCTTCGTGTTGTACAGTCCGGCATAGAAGAATCTGCTGATCCTCAAAATGTGGGGCCGAGACGACATCACCGAGCCGTCGTCCTCCTTCAGCCGGCTAAGCACAGAGCTCTCTTTGTGCACCTTCTGAAAGAAGAAACGCGAACACGTCTCAGCCTGCTCCACGGAGTGGACCCTGGACCGCAAGATAATCTTGGAGGCCTCTGCGGCGAAGAGCGAGGCTTGCTGGCCCCTCACCTCGCGGAGGTCCTCTGTGAAATCGACCCCCATTGACTGCAGGAGGAGCAGGTTCTGCATCCTTTTCTGGAGCCATGACAGATTTCCCCACCTCTCTCTCTCCTTCCGAACGCCCTTGAGGACAAAGAACCTCTTGATGTTCTCCTTCACCGTCTCCCACCAGTCGCCCAGAGACTCGGAGGGGTTTCACAGTTCTCCAACCAGCGTACTCCCTCTTAAGCTCCTTGAAGTTCTCTGTGGTCAACAGAGTCGTGTTGAGGTTCCACGTCCCCTTGCCGGCCTGCTGGTCGTCCTGTAAGTGACAGTCGGCCAGCAGGAGGCAGTGGTCAGAGAAGAACACCGGCTCGACGCCGGTGGACCTGACTGAGAGCGCCCGCGACACAAACAGGATGTCTATCCTTGAGCTGATAGACCCGTCTGGCCGCGACCAGGTGCATCTCCACTGCACTCCGTCTGCACGGGTGCTGAAGACATTGATCAGCTTGGCGTCCTTCACCGTGCCCACCAGGAATCTGGATGTGACGTCTGGTTGACTTCCCCCCCACCTACTGTCCCCATGCCGGATGTTCCATCTGCATCGATGATGCAGTTGAAGTCTCCGCCTAGGATGACCGGCCTGGACGTAGCCAGCAGGGGTGGAAGCCGCTGCAGGACGGCCAACCGCTCACTCCGCTGGGGTGTACACCTTGATCAGCCTCAGGGGAGCGTTCCTGTAGGTGACATCAGCCACTAGGAGGCACCCCCGCCACCACCTCCTGAACTTGAGAGATGATGAGTTTGTGCCCCCGCAGCAGAATAGCCAGGCCCAAGGAGCAACAGTCGCTCCCCCCCCCCCCCCCCCCCCCCCCCCCCCCCCCCCCCGACCAGATCAAAGGCCCACAGGTCCAGGCACCCGACCACTTCCTGTACCTGCTGAGCTGCGGTATCCCGTACTCCTGCAGAAACAGGAGGTCTGCCTTGATGGTGGTCAGGTAGGCTGACGTGGACACACATCTTGAGGTGGACTTGACCCTGCGCACATTAATGCTCACAACTCGTACCCGCAGTGACCGCAGTACCCTCCCCGATTCCAAGGTCCAGCCCCTCCATCTGTCCCTTCATGCCCATTGCCCGGGCTAACTGCTGGACGCTCTCCGGGTTCAGGAAACCGTCCGTGCTGCCTTCCGGGTGGCATCCCCCCGTCGGGGGTATGGAGTCAGGAGAGTCCAGCTCTGGGTCAGGCTGGGGACACACTGCTTCCTGCTTCCCGCCTGAAGGTTCAGGGGGGCCTCCAGGGCCAAAGCAGCGCGTGGCTGGGTGTCGGTGGGAGTCTCAGGGCGCCTCCCATCACCTGGAAGCGGTGTGCTGCTTTCCTTCTCCCTTGAGATCTTTAGCTTCTGCTTTGGGCGGGCCCCCTCCGAATCTTTCCCCCCCCTGTAGCTGCCTCTTCCTGCCTGATGGCTGCGGTGCCGGGGCCCACCAGCACACCTTCCTCCTCGCTTTCCGGACCGTCGTCCACTCCCTTGGGTCACCTGTCGCCTCCTCCATCGACTCTGGGTTGTCCGGGGGGAGCGGAGCCTGCAGAGGCGCTTTGCTGGCCTCGGGTCCATCCTGTGGGGCTGGGCCCGCCTGCACGACCTGGCTGTCCTGCACACTAGCGGGGTCCTTGCAGGGGCCTGGTGCCTTCCCCTCCTCCGGGGGGGCTCGCCCCGCATTGCCCCTGCTGGCGACCTGGGCATAGGTATTCCCCTGATGCGGGCATGCCCTATAGATGTGGCCCGCTTCCCCGCAAAGGTTGCAGCTTTTTTCTTGTGGGCAATCGTTTGCCAAGTGTCCCTCCTCCCTGCAGATGGTGGCTTTGCAGTCGGCCGCCACGTGACCTGACCTACCAAAGGCCTGGCACACTTTAGGTTGCCCTGCGTAGGTCAGGTAGCCTTTGCTCCCACCGATCGCGACGCTGGATGGTGGGTGTATGATGTTCCCGGCCACGTCCTTCCTCAGCGTCACCTTGACCTGCCTCTTACTGGTCCAGATCCCGAAGGGTCCATGATGTTGGTTCTTTCCCCTTCCACCTTCACGTACCTTCCGAGGAAGGTCAGGAGATCAACTGCGGGCACATGCGGGTTGTACATGTGTACAGTCAGCATACGGCTCCTCTGCACTGACATCACGAACAGCGGGACAGTGGTCAGTACTGAGAGGGGCCCTTACCTCCTTTCTGCTTGAAAAACTCCAGGAAGCGCTCGCAAAGCTTGGCACTCCTGAAGGTTACATCATATAAACCTCCTCCAGGGAAATACTGCAGGCAGTAAATGTCCACAGCAGTGAACCCACAACAGTCCAACAGGACCCTTTTCATGAAGAAGTTGCAGTCCACAGGTGCACCTTCATCCACCTTCTTCACGGAAACACGGATTGTGTTCTGGACCCCCTGACCCAGGGCACGAGCACTCGTCGCAGCCATCGTTGCAGGTTGGCTGCTCCCCTGACCCAGCGCTAGGCTGAATCCAGCATTAAGATCCACCGGTTGCAAGGGTGCACAGCCAACCCGACGTCTTCCTTCCACCTCCAACACGGTCACACTGTCCTCCTCTCGGTCCACAAAAGAATGGGTCTTTATTTTTACCGGATGTAAGCTGGTTCACTGAGCTGGAAGGTTTGTTCCCAGACGTTTTGTCGCCATTCTAGTTAACATGATCAGTGGGCCTCGGGTGAAGCCCTGGTGTCATGTCCCGCTTTCTATTTATATGTTCAGGTTTCCTTGGGTTGGTGATGTCATTTCCTGTGTTTTTTCTCAGGGGATGGTAGACTGATTTGGAGCCAATGTGTTTGTTTGATGGAATTTATTCCGGTTGGAATGCCATGCTTCTAGGAATTCTCGTGCATGTCTCTGTTGGGCTTGTCTTGGGATGGATGTGTCGTCCCAATCAAAGTGGTGTCCTTCCTCATCTGTGTGTAAGGATACGAGTGATAGTGGGTCATGTCGTTTTGTGGCTAGTTGATGTTCATGTATCCTGGTGGCTAGCTTTCTGCCTGTTTGTCCAATGTAGTGTTTGTCACAGTTCTTGCAAGAAAAAACCTGGCCAAAGAAACACTGACTGCAGTATTATGAGAAGAACAGAAGACACATACACCAGACACCACCAACCTCATCAGCAAGGACAACATCATCAAGCTAGTGGACCTATGCCTCACCACCCACTTCACTTTCACTAATAAAACCTACAGACAAACCAACGGTACACCCATGGGATCTCCGATATCAGGGTTCTTAGCAGAGGCAGTAATGCAGAGACTCGAACAAACAGCTCTGCCAACCATCCAACCCAAACTTTGGGTCTGCTACGTGGATGACACCTTTGTCATCACGAAACAAAACAAATCAGAGGAAACCTTCAAGACCATCAATAATACCCTTACTGGCATAACATTCACAAAAGAGGAGGAAAACAACAACAAACTGCCATTCCTAGGTGTCACAGTAGAGCGAACAGTCAATGGGGAACTTCAAACCAGCGTCTACAGGAAAACAACACATACGGACCAAATACTGAACTACAGGAGCAACCATCCCAACACCCACAAACGAAGCTGCATTAGAACATTATTCCAACGAGCCACTGCACACTGTGCAGCACAGAGGAACTACGAAGAGCAGAAGAAAATCACCTATACAGCGTATTCAAAAAGAATGGGTACCCTATGAACACCGTCCGCCGATTTCTCAGCAACAAACCCAAACAAACAGACAAAACAGGCTCAGAAACCATAACCACGCTCCCCTACATTAAAGACATTTCTGAAATGACTGCCAGACTACTCGGACCTCTTGGCATCAGGGTAGCCCACAAACCCACCAACACACTAAAACAGCAACTAATGAACTTAAAAGACCCTAGACAGACAACGAGCAAAACGAATGTCATTTACAAAATACCTTGCAAGAACTGTGACAAGCACTACATTGGACAAATGGGCAAAACGCTAGCCACCAGGATACATGCTGCAAAAAGAAAATCGGAGATGGCAAAACCGATCTGCAGCGAAAGTGATCACACATGAAAACGCAAAAGCAGATCACTAAGCAAAGACACAATCTTTTCGGTCGCTTTCCCTGGTGGACTAGTGGTTAGCATTTGGCACTTTCGCCGCTGCGGCCTGAGACCAATTTCCCCGTAAGGGAATGGAAGCTCTGTAGTACTACTCTATGTTGGTGATAGCGCTTCTGACTGATTTTTCAGGAGCTGACACCCGATCTGTTTTGTCCCAAAAGTTATCATTTAAGATAAAACAAATCTGACAATCTGACACAAAAACAGTAACCCAAAGAGAAACTCAGCAAGCATGGTAATATCTGCAGAGGGAAACATTTCGGATCCACTGACCATTCGTCACTGCCAGGTTATCTGTGTTTCTATAGTAATATGCTGGGAGACATTGTTAACTTTATCTTTTGAATCATTTATTTATCAAAATCACACTTGCTCCTTAGCTTACCAGCATTAACTTTTGAACTTTAAAGGGACTTGAACAGCACTATTGCTCCTTCTGTTGCCCTGAGGTAATGAGATCCTCTGTTTTTTTTTCTTTTCTGTCAGCAGCCATGTGAAGTGGAGAATTGGTCCTTCCAGTGTCTACCACAGTAAGCTTCTACTTATCTCTCTTTGTCTCTGTGTATCCACCTGGCCGTCTTTCACATTATCTAACAGCCCATCTGTATATACCCCTCATTTCCTGTTTATGCTCTGTGTAAAGTCTGACATTCGGAGACACTCTGAGAATGGGATGTTTTGTACTGGACTTACATTCCTCAGATAATGTGTCTTTTGTTATGGCTGAGGTAAGGAGACATTTCTTGTCTCAAAAGATTATGAATCTCCAGAATTTAAATTGGAATTCCTAATCCACCAGGAAAAAAAACAATGTCACAATTATAGGATTATAGCGATTGTCTTTACTGTTGGTGTAAAATGTTTGATTGATGACACCAGAGAATGAGAGGGATTGGCTTGTGGTCTCTGTGCTAAGACCACCACATTCCTGGTAAGGGTGCAGTTTATCCTGCCTCACCTCGTTACTCCTGCCAAACGGGGAATGAAGGGATGAGAATACAAGTAAAGGTGAAGCAGAAGTGCTTGTGGAAGAGCAGAAAGGAACTTTATGATGAATCCAGCAGTAAAAGAGACCCTGAAGCAGACTCGTGATGTCAAATGTGTTTTCTTTGCCAGTAAAACTCACCGTCACTGCTTCAATTCAATGGTCCCTGCTTTGTGAGGCGGTATCTTTGCTGGTTGTTCACACTGTGAATGTTACCATTGCTGCTCATGTTCATGCTAACTCCACAACTCTAATGCATGTAAGCATCACACATAAACTGGAGATTGGAGCTGAAAACCGAGAGACCTCCAGCTGTGCAACAAGACTAGCTCCCTGCATTAGGAGCTTCGGCAAAGCTTCATGCCAATAGCTTCGGTTTTGCAAATAGCCAGTGCATTCAGTTATTGAGAGAAAGATTGGCGTTTCAAGGCTACCCAAGAGCCCAGCTTCTTTTATTTTGTTACCCTGTGATGTTGCCGGTGATACAGAAGATCGTCAATCGGGATTATGCCTTCAGGAGATAGCTTCGAAACTTTGTCAGCTCCACTATTTTCTAGTCAGACCTCCAGACATCCAGGTTTCAAAGCAGTTATTCTCAACATTGTGATCCGACAATAAACCAACTATGTACCTGCATTTAGTTAATTGAAGTTTATGAAGAGATTGGAATCAAACAAACCCATCAACGATCGTGTCTTCCCCAGCTCCACGCTCAGTGAGACAGGGACAAGCAGCAGGATTTTGTCATCACACTGTCCATGGCCACTGCATCTTCAATCAGCTGCTTGCTGCACATCCCTGGCAGGCAAGATCCTACAACCAGGGCCAATCTTCTCCATCCACCAAGCACAAGATCAAGAAAAAAACAGGAAGATTTCTCCCGCTCAGTAAATCCCAGAGCACCATTGACACAATCTCCGCGTGAGTGGAATTTTCTCTTAGCTCCACTTGGGAAAACGTAACTGACACTCCGTATGAACGTCTCTTCTCCTGTGAAAAATGACATTTCACAAGGTATGCAGCAGATTCTTCTTGATCTTTGAATAGTTTTTAACTGAAGTGTGAAAATCCAGCCCCCAAATGCGAAGCTACAGAAGTTGCTGATGTACTGATCAAACAAAGTGCTGAAAGTATTAAGTGAGACTGGGCAGACAGACACACATCTCACACAATCTGTAACAGAAATCACTGGGTTTATTGCAGCAGATTCACCATCCCAGAGTGACTGACAGTCACATGGGCAGCTAAAGGATGAGGGCACCGACATTAAAATATGAATTTTGAATGTTAAATGAAAATGGGTTATTATGGTCTGAAGGAGTAACAGCTGAAAAGTGGAAGATGTAAATGATATTATTTGTGATTGAGCAGAATAAACTGGGAACTTGTGATTTTCGAGGTGGATCATCTTTGGCACATTGAAATGAGGTTGCAGGGGCTTTGGTGTGAAAAGGGAAAATAAGGATTTTAGATAAATAACAAGACAACCAAGTCAAGCCTGGCTAGCTCAGTTGGTAGAGCGTGAGACTCTTAATCTCAGCATCGTGGGTTCGAGCCCCACGCTGGGCGTCGTAGCTTCTTACTGCTTTGCTTTCTGTGATGAAGCATAGCTTTCCAACGTTATCAGTGAAACGAGCAGCTGCAGCTATGCTGAAAACATGACTGCACTTCTGCTGTGAAAATCCTGGTTTCCAGTTTTGCAGTGAAATTTGATTCCACTTCCCTGGAAATCGCAGAGATCGTTTTGGACATGCAGCCGCTTGTGTAATAAATGACAGGACTTGCAAAGGCACTAACGCAACTCCAACCCTGCACCAATAAGATTGTTCAAAGTCACAAACTGAGAATGGTCACGTCCTGGGCAGCTCCATGTTAAATGGAGCTGAAACAGAACGAACTAACTCTGGGGATACCACGGAAAACATCGATGACGTCTACTTGAACTCAATGGCTATCCTCCTCGCCCATTTTCTTGGCTGCTCGATAGCGCCCTGCTACAATATTAATTTCACACCAAATGCTGATAGTTCTTCAATCAAAACAAATACCAACAGAAAGCTTCGGTCCCTCTCCATTGTGGGTAAGAACCTGGTTGTCAGGTGCAAGGGGCTTTTGGTACTGTTGTATGTGGCGCAGACCTGGCCTATTCCCTGGACCTGCGCCACTGCGGTCACCCGGTCCATCTTCCACTTCATTTGGGGATCGAAAATGGACCGGGTCCGCAGGGACACCATGTACAAAGACCTGGAAAATGGGGGAAAGGATGTACCGAACGCCACCCTCGCCCTGATGGCTACCTTTGTGTGTGGCTGCATCAAGCTCTGGGTAAATCCTCAGTACGCAAACACCAAGTGTCATTACTTACTGAGGTTCTACCTGTCCCCGGTGTTGCGAAGGATGGGCCTGGCCTTGTTGCCGTGGAACGCTCCGAGTAATTGGACCGTCGCATACCACCTGTCCTTCGTGGAGAAGTTTATGAAAGGAGACACCTTTTGACCACAAGGCTGTCAGGTAGTGGTCAGCACGTAGTATCCTCGAGACCCTTCGGGAAAAGGAGAGGGTGGATCCCGTCGTGTGGTTCCCCTCGCAGACTCCCAAAATCGTTTGGCAGAATGCCTCATCCCCAGAACTTTCAAACAAGCACAAGGACATTACTTGGCTGGCAGTGAGAGGGGCTCTTCCAGTGAGATCCTTTATGCACACCTGGAATCTCTGCGCCACCCCACGCTGCCCTTGAGGCGGATGTTGGGGTGATGAGACTGTCAATCACCTCCTTCTCCCTGCTCTACGGGCTGTTCCTGGGACGCACACCTAGACCAAAATCAACTGCGCCTGGAGGACCATCAATGCGGTGAAAGATGCTCTTTGGTCTGCCCGCAACTTGCTGGTCTGCCAGCTGAAAGAACTGACCCCGACCGAGTGTTGCAGACTGGCCCACTCCAAGGTCCAGGACTACGTGCTGATAACGCGCTAAAGCTTGGGGCAGCCGCCGCCAAGGCGCGTTGGGGAAAGACCACCAAATGAAACCCCTCGTCCAGAATGGAAAAAAAGGGACCTATCTGGTAACTGGGCCCAGCTGGCGCCTTCCCCAACTGGTCAGGGGGCTAACGGGGACTCTGTGGGGAGACGACTGCCGGGGTATTTTCTTTGCCTTGTATTTTTTTCTTTGTTTTGTTTTTGCCTTTCGTTGGTGTCCGTACCCCCTGGGTAACCAGGAGCAGCTTGCATGACTGGGTCGGTGTATAAATGTTTTATTTTTTGTACTTTCTATGAATAAAGTATATTTTTTTCAAATAAAAACAAGTGATGAAACGTCTGAAAATGAACCTTACAGCTCAGTGAGCAAACTTGCATCCTCGATATTAGTTCTGGTGAAATGGAGTTTCGGTACAGTTTAGAAACAGCAAGGGACTGAAATTGACCGTGGTCCGTGTACATACACCCCAGTCAACTATCGTGGTAATTTTAGCAGAAGGCACTAAACAGGAAATTGAAGACACCAGGAGAAAGGGGGAGCTCTAATTATGATGAATGGCCATTGACTTCAAGAGTCAGGTGACTTCAGTCTGCATAAAGATTGGGCAAAGCGAATCAGTTATCATTCCATACAGGAGGAATTTCTGACGTACTTTTTAAATTCATTCACGGGATGAGGGCATCACTGGCTAGGCTAACATTTATTACCCATTCCTAAATGACCAGAGAGCAGGGAAGAGTCAAACGCATTGCTGTGGGTCTGGAGTTACATGTAAGCAAGGAAGGCAGTTCACTTCCCTTAACTGATAACGGTTCGTATTGAATTTAAATTCCGCCGTCTGCTGCAACGGGATTCAAACACAAGCTCCCAAAATACTATCTGGGTTTCTGGATTAAGTGTCCAATGATGACGACCTCAGGCCATTCTCTTCCCCAATGAAGTGTGTGCTGTGCGGGTTTCTGGATCAACACTTTGAGGAACCAACAAGCAAAACTGAAGTTTGAGGTGGGAAGACTGTGCTCATGCCCCCTCGGGGAAGTGAACCTCATTTTCACCCACAGAAGGAAAGAAACAAGGACGCCTTCCACCGAGAGTGCCAGAGGCTTTCGGAGAGAGCAATCCCCAGAAAGCAGAACTTTACTCACTTGGCTCTATTGTCCCATTCCAGACTCCAAAACTAGAACCTGTTTACAGCAACAAATGGAAGTATTTGACGGATGCCCTGGGTTTGTGCTCCTCCCCCATTGCTCACCTACAGTTTTCCTGCTTCACCTTGTACTTCCAGCCAAACATCACTGATGCCAGCTGCTTCCTGCCATTCCAAATGCTGCTCCTCAAGTGGAAGGACAAACAGCAATGTGGAAATTCACACATATTTCCGGCCTGTGGAGGAAATGATACTGTTATAATTTCAGATAATTTTTAAAGGGCTCTTTTTGACCTTTGAAGCAGGGTGTGTACAAACACTATCACAGGCTCGAACTCACAACCACTTGTTTCTGAGACCAGTGCTCTGACCACTGAGCTGTGGAGCCAGGCACAAGGCATGGAAAGAGGGTCTCATGTATTGGAAATAACAAAAGAATAGATAACTGGAGACTATTATATATCAAGACGTAACAAAACCGAAACAGAGCAGAGGGGCATCATGTGCAGAAGGTTGGGAGAATGCAAGGCCGAATCAGACAGTGTCCTGAGTGCCATAAACTGATCTTTCCTGCTGGTCCAGTGATTACGATTCAGTGCCTTCACTGTCGTAGCCTGTTCATGGTTATCATTTAAAGTAATAAATCTGAAATATTGACTGATCTTGAGAAGCAGAATTATGTCATTGATCAGTCAAAATCAATTCACTCCATGTTACAGTTCCACAGCAGCAATGCCAGCTGAAACTGCCTGGCGTGCAATCAGTTTAAAACAAGAATAGAGGGGAGGTCAGGAAAAGTGAAGGGCAATGGTAGTTTGTGAGAGTTGGCTGGAGGCCAAGTGGAGTCAGGTTCAATGTGGGTGCTGAAGACCAGTCTTCACTGTTACCCTGTTATACAGATCACATTGGATCAATCACACAAGGACCCTCCTTTGTGTGTTGTCCTTTGCACATCACAACTCGGGTCAGTGCCTTGAGGGGCTCGGATACTTTTAATTTGGCAACTAACTCAGGTCAGTTTTGCACAAACTAAGCTGTGTCGGGACACTATTTAAACGGACCACCACTCATTGCAATGACCCAGAACTATGCAGAAAGAGGAAGAACACCAATACAAAATCTTCGCTTTGAATGGATATCCCTGCAATTTCATCCGCAGGTGCTGACTAAACAGCAACACGAAGAGGACACATTATGCCCTAACACACTGGACACACTGCCATACATCAAGAACATATCAGAACTGACTGACAACTCCTATGAGCACTAGGAGTTACGGTAGCACACAAGCCCAAAGCCATGCTACGACAAACATTCTCAAGGATTAAAGACACCATACCCACGACATGCAGAACTGACATTGTTTACAAAATACCGCGCAACGATTACCACGAACATTATATCAGACAGACAGGAAGGAAACTAGCCATCAGTGTACATGAACATCAGCTGGCAGCAAAATGACATGACAAACTTTCCCTAATATCAGTACACCCGGATAATGAAGGCCATCAGTTTAACTGGGACAACATAACCATAGTAGTGCAAACCAAACACAGACACACATGGGAATTCCTAGAGGCATGGTTCTCAATCCATAATGCAGTCAGCAAACATATAGAATTGGACCCCATATGTTACCCATACAGAAGAGAATGCACAATGACAGAAGTCGCCGGAACGGACCAGGCAGTATAAATTCCAAGTGGAGGAGGACAACATCACTTCATCGGAAGTCTCACCCATGACGTTACTTCGCATGGTGACGAAAAGTCTAAATGAAAACAAGCTCACAACTTTACTTGTTAACTTTACTGTTTTATGTGTGGCTCAAAGTCAGTCTTTGTGATATTATACACACACTGTTCTACCTGCTTATCCCGCTGTACACAAGGTTTCCCAACAAAAGGCAGCTTTATGTGGAACATAAGCAGTTTCTCCTGACAATGGGCACCATTGCCATGAGCTGGGATATGAAATAGACTGTGAGCTGAAGTAGCCCCACACTCATGTTACTCATTTACCTTTCAATTTCAATTTTCAATTTCCAACACCCAGCGATCCATTCACTTCAGCTGCTGGGAACCTGACAAGAACAGCGTTGGGCAGACATTCCTCTTCGGGAGATTCTGTCAATTTGCAAGGGTAGAAAAGCTGTCAACTTTACTCGAGTGAGACAGGATACAATATTCCAATCCAAATTCCGACGCAGTATCAATGACACCACTGGCTCCACATGTCTTGCTGCAGCTTTCATCCCGTAGATTGTGATGTAATCAGGGATACTGGCAGAAAAACCATTTGCAAGGTGAATATCCAATAAAATAATCACCGTCACTGCTGCACTTCAATGTTCTCCCCTTTGTGAAGCAGTGAATGTCACTGGCAAACGAAACACATTAGCCCTCACATGCCTGCTTCACTATCACCTGTTTCTTTGCCACCTGTTTCTCTGCTGGAACTTGCCATTGTTTTATTCACAGTCATTGCAAAATTCTGCCTCACATATCTTTTTTTATTACATAATCTCCTCGCAACTTAAAAACATCCCCCAGTCTTGAAATCTCCCACCCTTGGGAAATGATGACCATAATTCATATTATCTACATGTCTCATTATTTTATGAACTTCTAACAGGCCGCCTCTCAACCTCTTAAGCACCAGCGAGAAAAGTCAAAGTCTATCCAACCTTTCTTTATAAATCAAACCTTCCATACCAGGCAATATCCTGGTAAACCTCTTCTTAACACTCGCCAGCTTCATAATATGCCTCCTGTAATTGTGCGACAGAAACCGCGCACTGTATTCCAGAAGAGGTCTCATCAACATCCTGTGCAACCTCAATATGACTTCCCAACTCCTAAACTGAAACGATCGAGCAATGAAGGCTGGCGTGCCAAAAGCATGTTTAACGACTGTCTAAATGTGATGTAAACTTCAAATAATCATATACCTGGATCCCCTAGGTCCATGAGTAGACACCTTAACAGTGAGACAAAGTCTGTGGGAGGATGGGGAATAGTTTTGAATTTCTTTGACCTCACATCTAAAGAAATTATTTGTACACATGCAGCCGAATAAGATCAACAATTCATTCTTCGTGAAGAACTATAAATGAACCTGAACATTTTTCCATTAAAAAGTTAGACCCTCTCGAGTCAGAAGAAAGATGTCGCTGTTCTGTTTCTGAGATGTTATCCAACGAGTTCTGTACCATGTCATTCATTCACCATATCCTGATACATGAACTTTGGATCACTCTCCAAAGGTATCAGTAACTATTGCCAATCCTCAGTTACATCTGGATAATTTGATGTTTGACCTTTCTGAACCAGTGCAGGTCGTGTGGTGAAGTCGCACTTGCAATGATATTAGGTAAGGAGTTACCAAATGATCATGAAGAATTAGTGATGTTTTCCAAAAGGACAATTTAAATGTTTTCACATTTTTGATTCAATTCAATGATCTGACATATTACATAAAGTTGTCATAAAACAATATTTGATACCAGGCACTTATTAGGACAAGTGACCCAAAACTGGCCAAAGAAGTAGGTTTCAAGGAATATCCTGAACAAACAAAGGGCTTTGAATCCAGGGATGTTTAGGGAATAAATTCAAGAGCTTATGGCCTTGGAAGCTGAAAACATGAAAAAGGTGGGAGAGTTAAAACCAGAAATCTACTGGCGGTTGGAAGTCAGGGAGAACAAATGTCTTGAAGGAAAAACCAAAAGAACAGTAGATGCTTGAAAGTAGTAACACAAGCAGAAATTGATGAAAAACTCAGCTTATCTGGCAGTGCTTATGGAGAAAGAGCAGCATTATTGTTTTATGACCAGTAACCCTTCTTCAGATATACCTCAGAGGGTTTTGCAGCTGGGGGGACTATCAAACGAAGGAGATATAATGACAAAATTTCTAAATAAGGATATGAATTTCAATACCTTGGTGCTTTGCCACCCAGAAAATGTGTATGTTAATGAGCACAGGATGGCAAAACTCGAAGATGCTGAAATGGGTGAGAGTAAACACATGGGCAGCAGATTTTTGGATCATCTCAAGATTTCAGGGAAGTAGTATTAAGAAGCCGGCCAGGAGTGTGTTTGGGGAGTTAAGTCGAGAGGTAACAAAGGAATGGATGAGAGTTTCAGCAGCAAATGAACTGAGATGCTGTTGAGGTTGAAATTGTATGTGGCCTTTGTGATAATGGGCGGGGTGTGAGTAATGTGGTTGGAAGCTCACCTTGGGTTGAAATATTGCACCATGACTGTGAGCAGTGTGTTACCAGCCAGTTACCAGGGGCAGGGATGGAGTCAGTGGTGAGGGAGTGGAGTTTGGCTGCCAGCCTGGATTGATATTTAGCATTTTCTATTTAAATGTGATCTATACCCCTTTTCAAACAGGAACAGACTTGGCAGCAGAACTAATTTGTGAACCAACTGTCGGCTTTATTGAGACAAAGTGTGGAGTTTATCTGTTATGAAGTAAACTACAGTGACAAACTCAGACAGCTATTTCCAGGTCCACTGTACCAAGTGTGGCCTACTCTACATTGGGGAAACCAAGCGGAGGCTTGGAGACCGCTTTGCAGAACACCTCCGTTCAGTTCGCAACAAACAACTGCACCTCCCAGTTGCAAACCATTTCCACTCCCCCTCCCATTCTTTAGATGACATGTCCATCATGGGCCTCCTGCAGTGCCACAATGATGCCACCCGAAGGTTGCAGGAACAGCAACTCATATTCCGCCTGGGAACCCAGCAACCCAATGATATCAATGTGGACTTCACCAGCTTCAAAATCTGCCGTTCCCCCACCGCATCCCAAAACCAGCCCAGTTCGTCCCCTCCCCCCACTGCACCACACAACCAGCCCAGCTCTTCCCCCCCACCCACTGCATCCCAAAACCAGTCCAACCTGTCTCTGCCTCCCTAACCGGTTCTTCCTCTCACCCATCCCTTCCTCCCACCCCAAGCCGCACCCCCATCTACCTACTAACCTCATCCCACCTCCTTGACTTGTCCGTCTTCCCTGGACTGACCTATCCCCTCCCTACCTCCCCACCTATACTCTCTCCACCTATCTTCTTTACTCTCCATCTTCGGTCCGCCTCCCCCTCTCTCCCTATTTATTCCAGTTCCCTCTACCCATCCCCCTCTCTGATGAAGGGTCTAGGCCCGAAACGTCAGCTTTTGTGCTCCTGAGATGCTGCTTGGCCTGCTGTGTTCATCCAGCCTCACATTTTATTATCTCTATTTACAGTTGAATGTGGATTATACTGCTTATGCCAATAACTAGGCAGTAGAGCAGTGATACAACTTATTGGAGTTTTTGCAGCCTCGGTCTTCAAACTTTTTCTTCTGTCATGGACTTTTATCTTCTGATTCTCGTTGCTTTCCATTACACAGACCTTTCTTGAGAATCTCTTTTCTGCTTGTTCTTTTTTGATTAACCTCCCTCTCTGCCCAATCACAGTTCATATGAACAACACTCACCTCACTTAACCACGTGGTGTTCTTCATATTCATAATTATTCTCTTTACATCTTACCTGAGGACTGCTATACCTGTATTTATCACTCTTACTTCACTGCTATTTCTCTATTCGCTGCCAGAGCGGTATCAAGAGCTATCTTTAGCTTTGAGCTGCAGGAAGCCTTTTCAATCGCGACTTATTAAAAAAAAACAAAAGAACTGGGATGTTATAAATCAGGAACAAAAACAAAGTTGCTGGAAAAGCTCAGCAGGTCTGGCAGCATCTGTGAAGGTAAAAAGACAGAGTTAACGTTTCGGGTGCAGTGCCCCTTCCTCAGAGCGACTTATTAAAACCCCAGGATCGCTAATGTAACAATCTTTCTCATCCAGTTCTCAGTCTCATTTGTCTCAAAATGCAACATTGTGATGACCATCATTAGCTTCTCACAATGACAACATGAAGCACTGCGCATGCTCCAGATCACAAGGGCATCTGGGTGATTGATGTCAGCGAGGGGCCAATAGGGCTGCCGTGCATGACCGGTGGATGTCGCTGCCATTCTAACCAATCAGAATGAGGAGGGGGGGGCGGGATCGGTGAAAACCACATGATCATTCACGAGAGCAGCGCAGAGTTGCTCAGATAATTTGAACCGCAGATGCTGGAGAATCCGAGATAACATGGTGTAGAGCTGGATGAACACAGCAGGTCAAGCAGCATCAGAGGAGCAGGAAAGCTGACGTTTTGGGCCTAGATCCTTCGCTGAGTCCAAGATTTGTGCAATTGAGGTAAGAGCAGGACACGGTAAAGAAAGCAAATCGGCAGAAAGCGGGAGGGAAGTGATATTCGTATGGGTTTGGAAGTTGTACAAAGACTTAGTGCACGTTGGAAATCACACACATTTAAAACTCCCAGACTCATGTTTGCAGAAAACAAATCAATGCCTCAGATGGCGATAGGCCCGTGTGACCGTCACCATCTTTATTGGGGGCAATGATCCGCGGGGCGTATGTGCGGCAGCTTTGAAACTTTAAAAGGGCCGAGGTGAAGCTGGGCGCGTGCGCGGCCGCCTCTGGCTGAAAGTGAGAGAACAAGGTGTGGGGCTGGAGGAACACAGCAGGACAGGCAGCATCAGAGGGGCAGGAAAGCTGGCATTTTCGGGCCTAGACCCTTCAGAAATGGGGAAGGGGCAGGGGATACTGAAATAAACAGGGAGACAGGTGGAGAGGAGACAGACAAGTTAAAGAGGTGGGGATGGAGCAGGTAAAGGTGAATGTAGGTGGGGATAGGTCAGTCTCGGGAGGAGGGGATAGGTGAGAGGAAGAACATGTTAGGGAGGCGGGGATGAGCAGTTGTTTATTGCGAACTGAGCGTAGATATTCTGTAAAGTGATCCCTAAGCCTCTGCTTGGTTTCCCTGATGTAGAGGAGGCCACAACGGGTACAGCAGATGCAGTACAGCACATTAGCACCTGCATTCCCCACACAGATGGCCTAAAAGCCCTATACTATTTCCTGTCCTGCAGGTCTGACTAGTTCCCCTCCACTGACCCCCTTATGCGCTTAGGTGAACTCATCCTCACCCTCAACAATTTCTCTATCAACTCCTCCCACCTCCTACAGACAAAAAGGGTGGCCATGGGTATCCGCATGGGCCCAAGCTATGCCTGCCTCTTTGTCGGAACAATCCCTCTTCCGTACATACACTGGCCCTGAACCCCACCTCTTCTTCCGGTACATGGATGACTGTATTGGCGCTGCCTTGTACTCCCATGAGGAGCTCGAACAGTTCATCCACTTCACCAACACCTACCACCCCAACGTTAAGCTCACCTGGGCATCTCTTAACACCTTTCTCACCTTCCTGGACCTCTGTTTCCATCTTGGGCAACCGTCTGGAAACCAATATCCATTTCATGCCCACCGACTCTCTCAGCTACCTAGAATACACCTCCTCCCACCCACCGCCCTAAAAAAATGCCATCTACTATTCCCAATTCATTCACTTCTGCCGAATCTGCTCCCAGGATTCCACTCCCGTACATCTGATGTCCTTCCTTTTCAAGGACCGCAACGCTGCCCCCCTCCCCCCAGCAGTGATCGAGAATGCCCTTGACCGTGTCTCCCGTATTTTTCCACAACTCCTCCCTCGCGCACCGTCCCTGCAATAACAACCGAAAAAGAATCTCCCTCATCCTCATGTACCACCCCACCAATCACCGGATCCAACGCATCATCCTCTGACATTTCCGCAATCAGGAATCCGACCCCAACACCAAAGACATTTTCCCCTCCCCATCCTTGCCTGTTTTCCGGAGGGACCACTCTCTCCGTGACTCCTGTGGCTCCACACTCCCCTCCAGCCCCACCACACCTGGCACTCTTCCCTGCAACCGCAGAAAGTGCTACACTTGCCCCCACACCACCTCCCTCACCCCCATCCCAGGCCCTAAGAAAACTTTCTACATCAAGCAGATGTTCACCTGCACATCTGCTAATGTGGTATACCGCATCCCCTGTACCCGTTGTGGCCTCCTCTACATTGGGGAAACCAAGCGGAGGCTTGGGGACTGCTTTGCAGAACACCTACACTCGGTTCACAATAAACAACTGCACCTCCCAGTCGTGAACCATTTCAACTCCCCGTCCCATTCCTCAGACGAAATGCCCATCCTGGGCCACCTGCAGTGCCACAACGATGCCACCCAAGGGTTGCAGAAACAGCAACTCGTATTCTGCCTGGCAACCCTGCAGCCCAATGGTGTCAATGTGGATTTCACAAGCTTCAAAATCTTCCCTCCCCCAACTGCATCCCAAAACTTGCCCAGGTTGTCCCTGCCTGTCTAACCTGTTCTTCCTTTCTCCTATCCCCTCCTCCCACCTCAAGCTGCACCCCCATTTACTGCCTACTAACCTCATCCCACCCCCCTGACCTATCTGTCCTCCCTAAACTGACCTATCACCTCACTACCTCCCCACCTATACTCACCTTTACCTGCTCCATGCTGGCATCTTTGACTTGTCCGTCTCCTCTCCACATATCTTCTCTCTCCATCTTCGATCTGTCTCCCTATTTAGTTCACAACCCAATTATCTCAGGATTTTGAACGTTGAAGGAGAAAGCAGCACTCACACTTTGGACAAATGCAAATGGTTTGTGTGTAAAAGAGTCTGAAGATTCATCTGAAATGTTCTAACACCATCGCAGTGACACTTGGGAGACACTGTGGAAATGGGCAGATTGCAAGAAGGAATTTCTTCATCCATCCCAGCTGGAAACTGACCACCAGAGTCACACTGGAGAGAAACCATTCACCCGCTCTGATTGTGGTATGGGAATCACTCAGTCATCTAACCTGTTTAAACACCAGGGAGTTCACACTGGAGAGAAACCATTCACTTGCTTGGAATGTGCGAAAGCATTCACTCAGACAACTCACCTACTGATACACCAGCAAATTCACACTGGAGAGAGACCAATTGGCCTGTTCTGTGTGTGGGAAAGTTTTTCTGACTCGAATTCCCCTCTGACACACCAGCGATTTCACTCTGGGGAGAGACCATTCGTGAGCTCTGAGTGTGGGAAAGCATTCACTCAGTCATCCAAACTGTCACAAAGAACCACAGTTGAAGGATTTTGCTATCACGCTCACGATCAAATGAACTATAGTTTTTGGCTGTTTGTACTGATGTTACTAATCTCTGCTCAATTAAAGGTGCTGATGTTGTGAATGAAATGTTAATAACAGTTGTATATTTGTCAGGTGGAGCTTGGAAATAGTCACGTCACGACACATTCACACTGACTAAAGACTATCCACCAGCACAGTGTGTGAAAAGGGATTTCCTGGTTCATCAGGACTGGTTAACTAGCAGCAAATTTGAGTAACTTTTTTTAAATTCTGCTGTTAGCTGTCTCCAAACCAGGTATTTTTGGGCTTGTTTCTGGAGATCGTAGAATCCCTCCAGTGTGGAAGCAGATGACTTGGCCCATCAAGTCCACACTGAACCTATGAAAAGTGTCTTACCCAGACCCTGTCTGCGCTGGTTTCCTCCCACAGTCCATAAATGTGCAAATTAGGTCGATTGACGATGCTAAATTCCCCTTAGTGTCTTGTGTGCAAAATGCAAGGACAGAGTAGGGTGTGAGACTGGATGGGATGCTCTTTGGAGGATTTGTATGGACTGAATGGCCATCTTCCACACTGTAGGAATCCTATGATGATCTTGATGGCCCTTTATTTATTAGTTATGTCTGCACACCTTTTACAATTACGGATCCTATTGCTCTCCACAGACACGTTTCGACTTTTAATAGGTATTTGTTGATTTGTAAACAATCGTAATGTTTCCTTTTGATTTTTGCCCACAAAATGAAAGTTTTAAGTCTAAACAAAAGATTGGGAGGAGTCCAGTACTATATCCCCGATTGCATTTTCCCAATCGGCTATGAAACCTGGTGTCCATTGTGACTCTGTTCGCGGGGGGCGGGGAATGTAGTCTCTTCAGATCTTTACCTGTTGTCCATGGCAGTGATGGATTTCATGATGAATACGTATGCACTAGATATCATACAATGTCTTGGTTTATTTTCTATTTAGTCTGCTGTACTTTACTCTACAGAGACCGAGATAATGGTCTGGGGACCTAGGTTTGAATCCCACCATTCCAGATGGTGGAATTTGAGTTTTAAAAAAAAATCTGGAAATAAGAATCTAATGATGACCATGAATCCATTGTCATTGTTGGAAAAACCTATGTCCTTTAGGGAAGGAAACTGCCATTCTTATCCAGTAATATCAAGATCCCATGAATGATTTTTTTTAAAAAAATTTTTTAAAAAATCTCCCACAAATACATTTATCTCTGTCTTAATTTATTTGACAACCGACAGTTCAAACTGGTTGATGGCTACTTTCACTTTTGATCAAGTTGTGGCCATTTCATGGTTGAAACAAAAAAAAGAGCATGAATAACCACAGTTGTTCTCGTAGGAACAATGCATGCTCTGCCATGTTTGAAAAAAAAGCCTCATCTCACTTATGAGCCAGATATCAAAGCTGACCAAATCCTGATGCTGTGGACCGTGAAAGTGAAATTCTTCACCGTCTTATCCACTTGTGTTGCTATTTCAGGGAGCTATGAAACTCCCAATCTCCTGAACACCTTTGAGAATTTCATCAAACTGACCCCCAATGACAAGAATGGAGAGGGTCAGCTTGGATTGATGATCATAATTCAGGCTCAACCAATCTCCTGGAGCATTTTGAGAATGTAATTAGTAGTGAGTGTGGCCACCTCTCTGTACGAAAGTGATACAGATCCTCTGATCGTGCTTGCCCCACATGGCTGATATTGAGTAATTTCTTGGACATGCTGTGTCAGGATCTCCTGACTTAATCCTGTCTCCCTTGCCCTGACTGAGAACTGTTTCCCTGAGACTTTGCGACGCGACTATTTGGTCGAAACATATGTGTGTTGCCACAGCTGCTGACAAACCCTTGACTGACTGCTGGTAATAACAGTGCTAAGCTGCCTGGCTTATGCCTGTGATAAACAACCAGGCAAGACAGGAGCACTGTGAAACATTAAGTTCTAGTTGAGACATCAAAGTGCAAAAATGCCAGAGAAAGGCAGAGATATTGTGGCAGAACACGTCTCAGGTGCTGAAAAGCTTGTAGAGTTCTTTCAGAAAGCATGTACTTTGCAGACAGGCAATTCTGCATCTTGATGTAGCATTTTTATCTAACTTCTGGCTCATTTTGCTACATTTGCAAATATCTCATGAGTTAGGAAGCATGGACTGGGAGCAGTTGTTCCATGGTAAGGGAACTATAGACATGTGGAGACTGTTTAAGGAACAGTTGTTGGGAGTGATGAGTAAATATGTCCCTCTGAGACAGGCAAGAAGGGGTAAGATAAAGGAACCTTGGATGACGAGAGCGGTGGAGCTTCTTGTGAAAAGGAAGAAGGTAGCTTACATAAGGTGGAGGAAGCTAGGGTCAAGTTCAGCTAGAGAGGATTACATGCAGGCAAGGAAGGAGCTCAAAAATGGTCTGAGGAGAGCCAGGAGGGGGCACAAGAAAGGCTTGGCGGAAGGAATCCGGGAAAACACAAAGGCATTTTACACTTACGTGAGGAATAAGAGAATGATCAAAGAAAGAGTAGGGCCGATCAGGGATAGCATAGGGAACTTGTGTGTGGAGTCTGAGGAGGTAGGGGAAGCCCTAAATGAGTTTTTTGCTTCTGTCTTTACGAAAGAAACGAACTTTGTAGTGAATGAAACCTTTGAAGAGCAGGTGTGCATGCTGGAATGGATAGAGATAGAAGAAGCTGATGTGCTGAAAATTTTGTCAAACATTAAGATTGACAAGTCGCCAGGCCCGGACCAGATTTGTCCTCGGCTGCTTTGGGAAGCAAGAAATGCAATTGCTTCGCCACTTGCGAAGATCTTTGCATCCTCGCTCTCCACTGGAGTCGTACCTGAGGACTGGAGAGAGGCAAATGTAATTCCTCTCTTCAAGAAAGGAAATAGGGAAATCCCCGGCAATTATAGACCAGTAAGTCTCACGTCTGTCGTCTGCAAGGTGTTAGAAAGGATTCTGAGGGATAAGATTTATGACCATCTGGAAGAGCATGGCTTGATCAAATACAGTCAACACGGCTTTGTGAGGGGTAGGTCATGCCTCACAAACGTTATCGAGTTTTTTGAGGATGTGACTAGAAAAATTGATGAGGGTCGAGCTGTGGATGTGGTGTATATGGACTGCAGTAAGGCATTTGATAAGGTTCCCCATGGTAGGCTCATTCAGAAGGTCAGGAGTAATGGGATACAGGGGAACTTAGCTGCTTGGATACAGAATTGGCTGGCCAACAGAAGACAGCGAGTGGTAGTAGAAGGAAAATATTCTGCCTGGAAGTCAGTGGTGAGTGGGGTTCCACAGGGCTCTGTCCTTGAGCCTCTACTGTTTGTAATTTTTATTAATGACTTGGATGAGGGGATTGAAGGATGGGTCAGCAAGTTTGCAGACGACACAAAGGTCGGAGGTGTCGTTGACAGTATAGAGGGCTGTTGTAGGCTGCAGCGGGACATTGACAGGATGCAGAGATGGGCTGAGAGGTGGCAGATGGAGTTCAACCTGGATAAATGCGAGGTGATGCATTTTGGAAGGTCAAATTTGAAAGGATAGGATTCTTGGCAGCGTGGAGGAACAGAGGGATCTTGGTGTGCAGATACATAGATCCCTTAAAATGGCCACCCAAGTGGACAGGGTTGTTAAGAAAGCATATGGTGTTTTGGCTTTCATGAACAGGGGGATTGAGTTTAAGAGTCGTGAGATCTTGTTGCAGCTCTATAAAACTTTGGTTAGACCGCACTTGGAATACTGCGTCCAGTTCTGGGCGCCCTATTATAGGAAAGATGTGGATGCTTTGGAGAGGGTTCAGAGGAGGTTTACCAGGATTCTGCCTGGACTGGAGGGCTTATCTTATGAAGAGAGGTTGACTGAGCTCGGTCTCTTTTCATTGGAGAAAAGGAGGAGGAGAGGGGACCTAATTGAGGTATACAAGATAATGAGAGGCATAGATAGAGTTGATAGACAGAGACTATTTCCCAGTGCAGAAATGGCTAGCACGAGGGGTCATAGTTTTAAGCTGGTTGGTGGAAAGTATAGAGGGGATGTCAGAGGTGGGTTCTTTACACAGAGAGTTGTGAGAGCATGGAATGCGTTGCCAGCAGCAGTTGTGGAAGCAAGGTCATTGGGGTCATTTAAGAGACTGCTGGACATGCATATGGTCACAGAAATTTGAGGGTGCATACATGAGGATCAATGGTCGGCACAACATTGTGGGCTGAAGGGCCTGTTCTGTGCTGTACTGTTCTATGTTCTATGTTCTATGTTCTATCTCCTGGTCTGGCTAATGTGAGAATTGGCTTGGTCATTTGCAGTTGTATCCCATGTTAGTGAATTGGTAATCTGATTAAACTCACAGGCCTTGACTTGAGAAAAATAAAGCACATATTTGATTGGTTGCTGTTGCACTCAAATGAAAAACGTGCAGTGTATATGCCATATCTTTTCCTAGCTCACAGTGTTTCCAAAATCTCTCGTTCAATACATCCCAAGTCGTCACCATCAAAGTCAAAACTAGTGAATACTTCGATCGCTTCATCTTTTGTTTTTTTTTCTGAAATGCTATTTGTAATGAGGTAGTATTGGCAGGCAATTTTCTTTTACTTCTGTTGCCATGTGTGAATATTCAGGGATGGTGTTGGTGGGAAGATGCGACATGCACCACAGATGAGGCACGAACATTAGAACAAGTGCTGAGCATGCAGAAAAGGAGAGATGAACGGTTACCTTGGAAAAAGCATATTTGGAGAAAGTTGGGTGAGAGTGTTGAGAGAAAGCACTTTGGCGGCATGGTGGCTCAGTATTTAGCACTGCGGCCTCACAGCACCAGGACACGTGTTTGATTCCAGCCTTAGGTGACTGCCTGTGTGGAGTTTGCACATTCTCTCTGTGTCTGTGTGGGTTTCCTCAGAGTGCTCTCACAGTCCAAAGATGTGCAGGCTAGGTAGATTAGCCATGTTAAATTGCCTGTTGTGTTAAGGGAGAGTTTGATTAGGTGGGGTGTAGGTCTGGCTGGGATACTCTGAGGTTTGATGTGGACTTGTTGGGCTAAGGGCTGTTATGGTTCCAGAGTGCTGATCTGCTGGAGATTACAAGGTCCAGAGCTGGATGAACACAGCAGGCCAAACAGCAAAGGAGCAGGAAGTCCGATGCCTCAGGCCTAGACACCCTTCTTCAGTTTTTGATAAGGCTGTTTTTAAAATTGGTTTAACGAGACTGCACCATTCCGAGGAACACTGCAATACCAGGATGATGCATGGAGAGGACAGAGCAAGCTGCTGTTCCAAAAAATCGGTTTAATATAGGGTCCTTAAGTAAAGAACATATCAGATATTAAAAGCTGATAAGAACATTTTTTTTTAATTTGAAAAAATATACTTTATTCATAAGATGTACAAAAAAACACATTCATACACCTACCCAGTCATGCAAGCTGCTCTGGGTTACCCAGGGCGTACGTACACCAACTAAAGGGAAAAAAAACAAAACATTGAAGAAAAAAAACAAAGCAAAGAAAATACACCGGCAGTCTTCACCCCGCACAGTCTCTGTTGGCCCCCTGACCAGTTGGGGAAGGCGCCAGCTGGGCCCAGTTACCAGATAGGGCCCTTTTTTTCTATTCTGGATGAGGCGTTTCATACGGTGGTCTTTCCCCACCGCGCCTTGGCGGCGGCTGCCCCAAGCTTTAGCGCGTCACTCAGCACATAGTCCTGGACCTTGGAGTGCGCCAGTCTGTAACATTCGGTCGGGGTCAGTTCTTTCAGCTGACAGACCAGCAAGTTGCAGGCAGATCAAAGAGCGTCTTTCACCGCATTGTTGGTCCTCCAGGCACAGTTGATGTTGGTCTCGGTGTGCATCCCGGGAAACAGCCCATAGAGCATGGACTCCCGCGTCACGGATCTACTCGGGATGAACCTCAACAAAGACCACTGCATCCCCCTCCAGACCTCCTGTGCATAGGCACTGTCCAGAAGGAGGTGATAGACAGTCTCGTTCCCCCTCATGCAGCCGCCTCGAGGGCAGCGTGCAGTGGCACAGAGATTCGGGGCGTGCATGAAGGATCTCACTGGCAGAGCCCCTGTCACTACCAGCCAAGCAATGTCTTTGTGCTCGTTTGAAAGTTCTGGCGATGAGGCATTCTGCCAAATAACTTTGGCAGTCTGCACAGGGATACAACAGGACGCGATCCACCCTCTGTTTTTCCCAAAGCGTCTCGAGGATACTACGTGCTGACCACTGCCAGATGGCCTTGTGGTCGAAGGTGTTTCCTTTCAAAAATTTCTCCACAAACGACAGGTGGTACAGGACGGTCCAACTACTCGGAGCGTTCTGCGGCAATGAGGCCAGGCCCATCCTTCACAACACAGGGGACAGGCAGAACCTCAGTCAGTAGTGACACTTGGTGTTTGCGTACTGAGGATCTACGCACAGCTTGATGCAGCCGCACACAAAGGTAGCCGTCAGGGCGAGGCTGGAGTTCGGTACATACTTTCTCCCCATTTTACAGGTCTTTGTACATGGTGTCCCTGCGGACCCGGTCCATCCTCCACCCCCAAATGAAGTGGAAGATGGCCCGGGTGACCACAGCGGCGCAGATCCAGGAAATACGCCAGGGCTGCGCCACATACAACAGTACCGAAAGCCCCTCGCACCTGACAACCAGGTTCTTACCCGTGATGGAGAGGGACCAGAACGTCCACGTGCCCAGCTTCTGCTTCAGTTTGGTGATATGCTCCTCCCAATTCTGAGTGCATGTCCCAGCTCCAACAAACCAAACACCCAGCACCTTCAGGTAGTCTGTGCTGACGGTGAAGGGGATGAAGGAGCGGTTGTCCCAGTTCCCGAAGAATATGTCCTCGTTCTTACCCCTATTGGCTTGGGCCGCAGATGTCTACTCACCGACGTCTACGCACACTCACCGACTGACGATCGGTGCAGAAGACGGCGACATGTTCCATGTGCAGGAGGTCTTGACCTGAAGGCCTCCGCTGCCTGGGATAGTCACGCCCTTCAGGCTCACGTCCTTCCTGATGGATGCGGCGAAGGGCTCCACACAGCACACGAACAAGGCAGGAGAGAGCGGGCACCCCTGCTTGACTCCAGATCTGACGGGAGAACTGTCCGATTCCCACCCATTGATCGAGACTGTGCTAACGATGTTGGTGTAGAGCAGCCAGATCCAATTACTGATGCCCTCCCCGAACCCCAATTTGGAGAGACCCTGTTGAAGGCCTTCTCCTGGTCCAGGCTGACGAGGCAGGTGTCCACCCGCCTGTCCTGCACGTAGGCGATCATACTGATGAACGCGAAACTCTCAGCGATCTTCCTGCCCGGCACAGCACAGTTTTTGTCAGGGTGATTCAGCAACTCCCGGACAGTCCTGACCCGGTTGGCTGTGACCTTAGCCAGGATTTTGTAGTCCATGTTCAATAGTGAAATGGGACGCCAATGCGTAATTTCTTCCCTCTCTCCCTTCCTCTTGTAAATGACGGTGATGATGCCCTTCCTCATGGACTTGCACATTTCCCCTCTCTGAAGCGCACGATCGTACACCTCAAGCAGGTTCTGGCCGACCAGGTCCCACAGAGCGGAATACAGCTCGACCGGTAAGCCATCGCTCCCAGGAATCTTATTCCTCTCAAAGGACATGAGGGCTGTAGTCAGCTCGTCCAGGGATATCTGCCGGTCCAGCCACTCCCTCGTGCCGCCGCCTAAGACCTCCGTGATAGACGACAGGAGCAACTCGGAGGTCATGCTGGCCGTGGGCTTCGCATCATACAGTCTGGCATAGAAGGATCTGCTAATCCTCAAAATGTCAGGCTGAGACGACGTCACCGAGCCGTCGTTCTCCTTCAGCCGGCTGAGCACAGAGCTCTTTGTGCACCTCCTGAAAGAAGAAACCCGAGCACATCTTGTCCTGCTCCACTGTGCGGACCCTGGACCGGAAGATTATCCTGGAGGCCTCCGTGGCAAAGGGGGAGGCTTGCTGGCCCCTCACCTTGCGGACATCCTCCGTGACATCGACCCCCATTGACTGCAGAAGGAGCAGGTTCTGCGTCCTTTTCTGGAGTTGCGACAGCTTTCCCCGCCTTTCTCTCACCTTCCGAACACCCTTGAGCAAAAGAACCTCTTGATGTTCTCCTCCACCTTCTCCCACCAGTCACCCGGAGACTCAAAGAGGGGTTTCACGGTTCTCCAACCTGCATACACCCTCTTAAGCTCCTCGACATACTCTGTGGTCAACAGAGTCGTGTTGATGTTCCACGTCCCCTTGCCAGTCTGCTGGTTGTCCTGTAAGTGACAGTCGGCCAGCAGGAGGCAGTGGTCAGAGAAGAACACCGGCTCGACGCCAGTGGACCTGACCGAGAACAAACAGGAAGTCTATCCTTGAGCAGATAGACCCATCTGGCTGCGACCAGGTGTATCTCCGCTGCGCTCCGTCTGCAGGGGTGCTGAAGACGTCGAGCAACTTGGTGTCCTTCACCGTGTCCAGCAGGAATCTGGACGTGGCGTCCAATTTACTCTCCCCACCCACTGTCCCCACACTGGATCTTCCATCTGCATCGATGATGCAGTTGAAGTCTCCACCTAGAATGACTGGTCTAGGCATAGCCAGCAGGGTTGGAAGCCGCTGCAGGATGGCCAACCGCTCGCTGTGTACCACTGGGGCCCTCCAGCGTGCCTTCCTCCTTGGCTTCCGGACCGTTGTCCACTCCCCTGGGTCACCTGTAGCCTCCTCCATTGACTCTGGGTTGTCAGGGGGTGGGTGGGGGCAGTGGGGGAGAAAGCGGAGCGTGCAGGGGCGCTTTGCTGGCCTCGGTTCCATCCTGCGGGGCTGGTCCCTCCTGCACAGTCGGACAAAGGTCCTTGCATGGGCCTGGTGCCTGCCTCTCCTACAGGGGAGGGTGGGTGGGGGGGCTTGCCCCGCATTGCCGCTGCTAGTGACCTGGGCGTAGGTGGTCCCCCACCACAGTCACGGCCTGCAGATGTAGCTCACTTTCCTACAAAGGTTCCAGATTTTTTCTTTTGTCAATCCTTTGCAAGGGGTCCATCCTCCTTGCAGTTCCATCAGATGGTGACTTTGCAGTCGGCCACCATGTGACCTGACCTACCACAGGCATGGCAGACTTTGGGTTGCCTTGCGCAGGTCAGGTAGTCCTTGCTCCCACCAATCGTGAAGCTGCCTGGTGGGTGTATGATGTTCCCGACTACGCCCGTCCTCAGCATCACCCTGGCCTGCCTCTTACTTGTCCAGATCCCAAAGGGGTCCAGGATGTTGGTTAGGTCCCCTTCCAAGGAAGGTCAGGACATCAGCTGCTGGCACATGCATGTTGTACATGTGTACAGTCACCATACGGCTCCTCGGCACAGGCATCACAAACAGTGGGACAGCGGTCAATGCAGAGAGGGGGCCCCTCACATCCTTTCTCCTTGAAAACCTCCAGGAAGCGCTCACAAAGCTTGGTGCTCCTGATGGTTACATTGTAAAAACCTCCTCCAGGGAAATCCTGCAGGCAGTAAATGTCAGCAGCAGCAAACCCACAACAGTCCAAAATGACCCTCTTCACACAGAAGGCGCGGTCCACAGGTGCACCTTCATCCACCTTCTTCACGGAAACATGGATGGTGTTCCGGACCCCCTGACACAGGGCATAAGCACTTGCCACAGCCATCCTTGCAGGTTTGCTGCTCCCCTGAACCAGCATTAGGCCTTAACCAGCATTAAGATCCACCAGTTGCAAGGGTGCACAGCCAACCTGACATCTTCCTTCCACCTCCAATACTCACTCTATCCTCTTCTCAGTCCACAATGATAAGAACAGGTATAAACACACCTTTTTTTTTAATTTGAAAGAAAATATACATTATTCATAAGATCTACAAAAAAAACATATTTGTACACCTACCCAGTCATGCAGGTTACCCAGGGGGTACATACACCAACTAAAGGGAAAAAAAACAAACAAAGAAGAAAAAAAACAAACAAAGAAGAAAAAAAGACAAAGAAAACACCCCAGCACAGTCCCCCTTGGCTCCCTGACCAGTTGGGGAAAGCACCAGCTGGATCCAGTTAACAAAGATAAACACACCCTCAATTTTAACCAAAGAAGGCCAAAAAGTAAAGACATTGTAATACTGGACTACCTTAGGTCCCAGTTACCTTCCATATTTTCCATCAGCCTGACTGAGTGCAAAGACTTGTAAGTCACTGCTGACAGTTTTTACTGTTGTTCCCGGACTCCTGGGTTTCCTAACCGGGGAAAACCGATAGTCGGTTTACACCAGTACTTTTTCAAGACCTTTTCTATAAAAATCTCTTTGCAATGAATGTAGATCATTGGAAATGTACCAATCAGATGAGGTGGGGCATGTCACTAACAAGCCTCATCAACCAGCTCCATGACTAGCGGATGGTCAGTGAGATTGCAGCAACAATCGGTACAGAACCGCACACTCAGAGAATGTCCCAGCACAGAGGAAGGTGCTTCAGCGTGTCACTGTCTGCATCAGCTGACTGTACAGGTAATTTCACCAGTCCCACCCATCATGGTCTTACCGATGCCCTGTAAATCTCTCATTGTTCAACTCTCTCCTGAGGGTCACGAATGATTCTGCCTCCAGCGCCCTCTCAGGCAGTGCGCAGCCAGCAGGAACCACTCGCTGATAACAGTGGGTCTATCTCCCTCGATAAATATGACTTTTTGTTGCAAAAAAGGCAAATCACCACGGCCTCCCTCCAAACCCATCCCACTCCATGATCTGGGCTCATCCTTCCCCCCACTGCATCCCAAAACCAGCCCAGCCTGTCTCTGCCTCCCTAACCTGTTCTTCCTCTCACCCATCCCTTCCTCCTACCCCAAACCGCACCTCCATTTCTAACCTACTAACCTCATCCCACTTCCTTGATCTGTCTGTCTTCCTGACCTATCCCCTCCCTACCTCCCCACCTAAACTCTCCTCTCCACCTATCTTCTTTTCTCTCCATCTTCGGTCCGCCTCCCCCTCTTTCCCTATTTATTCCAGATCCCTCAACCCATCCCCCTCTCTGATGAAGGGTCTAGGCCCGAAACGTCAGCTTTTTGTGCTCCTGAGATGCTGCTCGGCCTGTTGTGTTCATCCAGCTTCAGACTTTATTAGCTTGGATTCTCCAGCATCTGCAGTTCCCATTATCTCTGATTGCTGCAACTTGTCTATTCGAACCAGATATCCTAAATTATTTTAGTCCCATTTGCCAGCATTGGGCCCGTATCCCGCTGTCCCCTTCCTATGCATTTCCCAATCCTGGTGCTGTTTAAGAGCTGTGACTGTACCACCTCCTCCATACATGCAGCATTCTCTACATGTAAAACTGTCCCTCAGGTCCCTTTTAAATCTTTCACCTCTCAACTTAAACCCATGCTCTCAGGTTTGGATTCCTTTCCCTGCAGGAAAGGTATTGCCAATTCACCCCATCCAAGCCCCTCGTGATTTTATAAACCTCTGTAAGGTCACGCCTCAGCCTATGACGTTCCAGGGAATCAGCCCCAGCCTATTCAGCCTCCTCTCCCTGTAGCTCAAACCATTCGATCCAAGCACCATCCTTGTAAATCTTTTTTTTTCTGAAACCTTTCAGTTTAACAACTTTCCTGTAGCAGGGATATTATAACTGAGTGCAGTATTCTAAAAGTGGCAATGTTCTGTGCATCTGCATCGTAACGCCCAAACTCTGATACTCAATACAATAAAAGCAAGTATGCCAAATGCCTTCTTCGCCACCCTGTCTAACTGTGAGTCCACTTTCAACGAACAATGCATCTGCACCCCAATGTCTCTGTTTGGTGACACTCCACAAAGTCTGACCATTAACTTATAAGTCCTGCCTGAGTTTGCCTTACCAAATTGCAACACCTCACATTTATCTAGACTTTATCTGCCACTCCTTGGCCCATTGGCCCATCTGATCAAGGTCCCGTTGTACTCTGAGATAACATTCTTCACTATCCACAACAACATGAATTTTGGGGGCATCTGCAAACTTACTAACCATCCCTCCTCTGCTTCCATCTAAATCATTTATATAAAGTTATGGATAAGCAGTGTCCCAGCACTGATTCTTGTGACACACCACAGGTCACAGGCCTTCAGTCTGATATATAACACTCTACCATCACTCTGTGCCTCCTGCCTTCAAGCCAGTCTTGGATCCAAACCACTAGCTTCCACTGGATTCCATGTGATCTAACCAGTCTACCATGAGGAACCTTTTCAAACACCTTTGCGTAGCGCATCCAAACAATGTTTACCCTCTCTGCCTTCATCAACCTTCTTTGTCACCTCTGCAAAATCCTCATGTTAGTGGGACTTGATTTACATCACACCAACACCAGAGTCAGATAACTGGGAACAGTATATGAAGCAAAATGTGTACATGAGATTACAAAGTGTGGAGCTGGATGAACACGGCAGGCCAAAAAGCCAGCAGCCCCAGAGGAGACAGCCACGCTGAGCCCTGCTGAGTTTTCACCATCACCCCTAGACCTCCCCCTGACTGAGGTCAAATGGTCAGTCCTCAGTAAGGGGCTCACCTTTATCCCCCTCCACACACACATCAATGAATACCACTCACGTTTGGACATCGAGCAGTTTTTCGGCTGCCTTCACCGCTCCACCTATCTTCTCCTCTCTCCCTCTTTGATCCGCCTCTCCCTATTTATTTCAGAACCCTCTCACCATTCCCCTTTTTCTGATGAAGGGACTAGGCCCGAAACATCAGCTCCTAAGCTACTGCTTGGCCTGCTGTGTTCATCCAGCTCCACACTTTGTTATCTCGGATTCTCCAGCATCTGCAGTTCCTATTATCTCTGATACAAAATGTGTACATTACTGGTTAAAAATACTGAAATAATTTCATTGTCTTCAACTTTAAAATCAAATGCTGGAGTCTGCAGCTCAAAAGATATCAGAAGCACTGGGGTGAGAGGAAACCCACAGTTCAGGAAATGCTCAGGAATCAGGGTGACATCATTGAGCAATTGCCCGTGTGTGATAACATCACCCACTTGAACACAAAGCATTCGGGTCTGCACAAACAGGTGATGTGCACAAAGGATGTGAGGGTCTGTGGAGTGATTGAAAGGAGATTGATCAGAATGATTCAGGAACTGAGGGATATTAGTTGTAAGGTCAGGTTGGAGAAACTGAAGGTGTTCTGCACAAAGCAAACAAGACTGAGGTGATCTTTGACAAAGGTGTCTAGGTTTATGAGAGATTTAGATAAGGTAGATAAAGAGCAGCTGTTCCTCTTCACTTGTAGTAAAATTCTTAGAAACACAGATTTAAGATATTGGGCAATAGTTACCGGGAGATGTAAGGAAGGAACTTAACGTTACTTTTATTTGACTCAATACTGACATTCAAAGACCAACAATATCCAGGGCAGAATGATTAAAAAATCAAGTGACACGCTTAGATCTTGCTGTATCTAAGCAAGTTTCTGATCTGCAAATCCTTTTCTAACACTGAAGCTCTGAAATTCATTTCCTTCGTCTGCTCAAACACTGTTCTGCAAAACAAAATCCTTGCTCCTTGTTGAAACATGCAGGTTTTTTGGAGGATTAATGGGTTGGTTGCAGAAAGGTTGGTTCCCTTCTGGACCATCTAGGGCCAGAATACCTCATATCAGAAAGGGGTTTCATATTTAAGCCAGAGATGAGGAAGAAATTATTCTCTCAGACAGTTGTGAATCAGTGGAATTCTTCAGAGCAGAGGTTTGTTGTGGCTGGGCCAATAAGTATATTTAAGGCTGAGATCAACAGATCTTTAAGCAATAAAGGTATCAAGGTCTATGGGGAAAGGCAACAAAGTGCAGATCAGACAGGATCTTATTGAATGGCAGAGCAGAGTTGATGGTCTAAATGGTCTCTTTCTGTTTGTAAACTCAATGGTCTTGAAATGAGGCTGCAAAACTCTCCGCAGTAAAATGTGCAAAATGAAAATTGCATGGAACCCTTCAGAAAGCTGAACCAAGGTGAGACATGGAAAGGGCAACACACAAATGATAGTCAATGTGGGTGATTGATCCGGAGTGATCTGTGTACCAGGGTAAACAGGAAAACTGGTCTTCAGCTCTCACATTGAGCTCGGCTCAAAGTTTTGGCAAAGATCTATAGCTCAGTTTGAGGGTGAGTTGTTGACTTGTTCGCCAAGCTGGCTTGTTCTTGTTCAGATGGTTCATCACCATGCTAGGTGACATCATCAGTAGAGCCTCCGTTGAAGCAGTGTTTTTCTCCTCTGCTTAGAATTTATACTGTTTGCTCTGTTATGGTGAGTAGTGTCATTTCTGGTTTTGATCTGTGTGGGTTTGTATAGGGGTCCAATTCTTTATGTTTGCTGATTGCATGATGGGTGGAGAACAATGCCTCTAGGAATTCCTGTGCATGTCTATGTTTGGCTCGGGCTACTATGGTTACCTTGTCCCAGTTAAACTGATGGCCTTCATTGTCTGAGTGTCTCGATATTAAGGAGAGTTTGTCATTCCGTTTTGCTACTAGTTGAAGTTTTTGAATTCCAATGTCTAGTTTCATTCCTGTCTCTCCGATGTAACATTTACAGTCATAATTGCATGGTATTTTGTAAACCACATTGGTTCTGCATGTTGTGGGAATGGGGTCTTTAATTCTTGTAAGTGTTTGTCATTGAGCAGCTGTGGGAGTGTCCACCACCATGACTCTGAGTGGTCTGAGGGGTCTTGTTGTCACTTCCAATATATTCTTGATGCATGACAGTGTGGCCAGCGTGTGAGGGCGTACTGTGTCCTTCTATTGTTGTCTGTTTAACATCCGCAACCTCACCAAAATTCCCTCACACAAGGTACTACTGCAGAAGACCAGATAATCCCAGTTCCCAGGCCTGGAATCAGAGTGTCAGTGGCCCAGCCACGAAGATACAATGGGAAATGTGGGATGGCAATGAGCGCACAGGGCTACTCTGTGGTTCCTGTCACACAATCGGTGAGCGTGCGGTCCTTCTATGATGGTACAGAGGTGCGTAAAATGCCGAGGCTGTGAGCTTGAACCACACCCAGAGATGCTTTTATTGACATGGAGCAGGGATTATTGGGTCATCGGGCTGTGGGAAATATCACAGATCAATGTTGGTCAAAACAGAATTTGTAAAAAGACTAGCTTCTTTTGTTGGTTCTTGAACTTTCCCAGGGAAATGTCTCAATTATCAACCATATTAGAGATTGCTCTCCCATCCCCTGAGAGACTCCCCCTGCCTGTTAAATTCACTTTTTGTATGTCTATCTCTGTCTTTGAAAACTTGATTTTAATTTCATATCCACGACCTTTTCATTGGAACCAGTTGAATTTTCATGTGTTTGACACCATTATGGAGAGGAAGTGAAACAACCTACCAGCTGTGGGGTGTGACAATGGAAGGCAGAAGGGTGAGAAAATGATGATCAAGAGAGTGGGGAACGATGATAGCCTTCAGATGAATTTGAATGTCATTGTTCACAACCCGGGGAAAGTTATCACCCACTGATAAATAACAATCAGAAAAATAACAATGACGGAAATTGCTGGTGAAACTCTTGAAGTCTGACGGCATCTGCGGAGAGAAAGCAGGGTTAATGTTCCCAGTTCAGTGACCCTTCTTTGGAATGAGGCATGTAACTGTTGGTTTTGCATTTACCAAAAGTTCGGTCAAATCATGAGTCTGCCCACCTGTGTGGGTTGCTGGTCTGCTTGGTCCCTTCGACGTTGTGTGTCTGTTAGTCAAACATTTATTTGTGTGTGTGTGTGTGTGTGTGTGTGTGTGTGTGTGTGGCGGAGAGGGAGCATGCTGGGCCCATTACCCAGAAGGTCACTGGATTGAAACCATTCTCTGCTGCTTACACCAACAAATTGATGTTTGTTAGCAGCTAAGTTAATTTTGCTCACATTGTCTCTGCACCAGCTTCTTGCTCTCAGTAACCACTTCAACCTACATTTAAAACACATTTATCCTGACATGGACGCACACTGTAAATGTTACAAACATGCACCAGCTGGTACTTTTTCCTTTCACTCAATCCCTTTCTCAACAGGAACCAACACCGGTGTGATGGTCCAAATGGCCTTCTCCTGTCTCTGTCACTCTGGGATGATCTGAACAGTGAACATTATCCTCTACAGTAAGGCAATACAGCGGAGAGATAGCAGTGCAGTGGTGATAATCCCTGGGGACTGAGACACAGCAGCTGCTGGAGTTTGAATTCAATGAATAAAATCTGGAAAGTAAACCTGAATTTCAGGAACAGAGGCCATGACTTTAATTTCCTGAAATCCCATTCATTCATGTCCCTTTGGAAGGGAAGTCCTTGCCTGGTCAGACATACAAGTGTCTTGAGGCCCACAACAACATGGTTGATCCCTATCTGCTGTCTGACATCAGTTCAAGGTAAATTAGGGATGAACAACAAATGCTGTCCTGACCAGTGATACCCACATCCTACAGGAGAATAAGGAAGAACAAAAACACATTCACAACAAGAAAAAAATAGGCCTTCTCTCTGCATTGACTTGAATTCACCTGATCGCCCAATCTGGACAGAGACAAGGATACCCACAGCACAGAGAAACCAGGGAAATTGCAGAATGAGGGAAGGATTCAATTACCCACTGAGGTGGAAACTCATTTAATCAGGTGTACTGGGGAGAGGTTGTTCACCAGTCCCATGTGTGGGAAGGGATCATTCAGAAAAATAAACTCCGGAGCCACCCACAAATTCACATATAGTTATACTCTGCTGTTATAGCTGCTGCGAATCCCCACCTCAGAAGGAACCATATCTTGACACCGGTTTCCAGTGGAATTCTGAGGGTTACTCACCCTGCAATGTTATCTCTGATTTCTCTCCACAGATGCTGCCAGTTCTACTGACCTTTTCCAGTAATTTCTGTTTTCTTATTTGTTTCTGATTTACAGCAATTGCAGTCCTTTCAGTTTTTAATCCAGTGGAGTTCCACTGCTTTCTGATGTATAACCATCATTAAATCCTAGTTGTAGAAGCCATAATTTAGAATAAATAATCATGTAGTTGACCATGACGAAGAAAACCGTGGACTGCAGGGAGTTATCAATCAAGTGGAAAGATAAAATGGTGAAAGGAATTGAATCCACAGGAGTGAGTGATAATGAATTTAGGGAGACTGAACTATGAAAGTGAGGAATAGTGAGTGGTGTAGAGGGACAAACAGACCTTGGAACGAACATTCACAAAAACCTGAATGTGGTTAGATAGGAAGATCAGGTGGTTGAGAGGGTTTGATATATTTTGGATGCACATTATTCAGCTGATAGTTCCAATTCAGCTTCTCATCAATATTAGCCCCCAGGATGATGATAATGGGGAATTCCATAAAGATACACCCAGTGAATGTCACTTGGCTGTGGTTAGATTCTCATTTCTCAGATTTGGTCATTATTTGTTGGTACTTGTTGGTGCAAATGTTCTTTGTCACATGGTAGGGTCACTTCAATGTTGTCCAGGCTCACTGCATTTAGATATCTACTGCTTTGGTATCCAAGGAGCCACAAACGGTGCTAAAGTATTGTGCAAGCATCAGCAAACATTCCCACTTCTGACCTTATGGCGCAGGGAAGGTCATTGATGAAACAGCTGAAGGTGGTTGGGACTAGAACCTGATCCTGAGGAACTCCTGCAGCTGAGACGATTGCCATCCTACAATCACAAGCCTCCCCTTCTGTATTCAGTATTATCAAACCAGGGTGAAGTAGAGTGAGGAGGGTAAGAGAATGTACATTGGAAACAGAGAAGGAAAAGGAGAACATTAAAACACAGAACAAGTAGAAAATAAACTTGTCCAAGCAGTGCAGCACAAGGTAACTGTCAAATACAACCATATCAGGTCAGAATTATTGTTGCTCCGACAGTTTAACTGCAGGTCCATAACAGTGAACCATCAACAGTTACTTAGGGCTCAGAAACTATCTGTATAGCTTAAGATAGTCACGTAAGTGTTACTCACCCAGCTGTGAGCTGACGGTCGGATAGAGAAGCTCTGAAGATAGTATGGAAGTGGAAGTCCTGTTGAAATTAGAGGACTCAGAACTTTGTCAGAAACTGAACAGCATCCTGTTTTTATAGTAAGTAAGTGAAATAATTTATTTCATATCAATGTCATATGCAACCATTTTTACATGAAAATGCCTTCACATGCTGTTTTGAGCTGTAAAAGGTGGAGTGTCTCCGAGCTAAACTTACAGACCTCTTCCACAAGTATGTGGTACAAGTTTGAATAAATTCACCTTGTTTCGATTTACTGAGGTCTGAAGATGCAATCTTTTCAAAAACCAGCTATCCAAGGAAGAATAATATTCTCTGGTTCCTATTGAACTTAGCTTTGTCATGATTCCTTAATACAATGCTCTGTCAAATGGAGCCTTAAGATAGTGGATAGTCACTCTCACATTTGGAATTCAGCTGTTTGGTCCATGTTTGCACTAAGAATGTAGGGAGGAGAGGAGATGAGTGGCCCTTGCTTAACTCAAACTGAGATCCATCACTATGATATGACAAAGCAAGAGCTGTTTGATGTTATGGTTGTCACCCTGTTTTGACTGCATTTACGTACTGACAGGCCAGACAATTGACTGAAGGCTTGTCCACACAGGCCACGTATATGGTTTCTCTTCACTGTGAATGACACTTGTTCCTTCCATATTCAAAGCTCCTGAGAATTAAGTGTTCCCGGCAGTTCTTGATCCAGTGTTTGAGTTGAGCAGCCTGTCAGTAAATGCTCCCTTTCCAATTCCCTGAAAAAATAAATTTACAACAGTTAAAAGTAGAATGAAAGCTGCTGGATTGTCACCTGGATCATTAAAAACTGCAGATGCTGTAAATCAGGAATGAAAAATAATTTGCTGGTAAAGCTCAGCAGATCTGGCAACATCTGTGAATGAAAAAAACAGGTTAATGTTTCAGGTCTGATGATCCTTTCTCAAGTTCAGAGGAAGGGTCACCGAACTCAAAACATTAACTCTGTTCTTTCCTTCACAGATGTTGTCAGTCTTGCTGAGCTATTCCACTTGGATCATTTGATATCTTTGAAAGGACAGAAGATGAAAAATACAGGACAAATCAGGCTGTGGGAACTGGCTACAGAGCCAATCATTATTTGTGCAGAGCCAGAGTGGGAGGTTTGAGTGAGACCACAACAATGCTGTCGGTGTAACAATACAAACCGTACAACTATCTGACCATAACCTGTGTCAGTCTGTAACTGGATACGTGTAAATGACCGAAGCTGGCTGAAAATGCATTCCTGCAAGCAGGTGGGAATTCATGGTCCTCCTTTCGATAATTAATTCCCCCTTTTGCACTGGTGGGATTTGTATTTGGAGTACTGTTGTCAGTTCTGGTCACCCGACTTAGAGAAGGTTGTTATGAAACATTTCAGGGCAGATTCAATAGACTAATACCTGGAATGAGTGGATTGCCTTAAAGGAACATCTGGAGGAAAATACAGGCTAGGTCTGTATTGTCTGGAGTTTAGAAAAGAAAGAGGATACTAAATTGAAACACGAAAGATCCTGAGGGGACCTGACCAGATGCATGGTGAAAACATGGTCCCTCTTGTGGAAGGATCTAGAACTGAGGTCATTGTTTAAAGGTAAGGGTGAGTCCATTTGAAATAGTGAGGAACATTTCTTTTCTCTCAGAGGGCTGAGAATCTTTGTGACTCCCTTCGGCAAAAGGCAGTGGATGCAGCATCTTTTTTTTTAAAAGGCAGAGACAGATTCTTGCTGACCAAGACAATGAAAGATATTCTGCGATATGCAGGTACATAGAACCGAGGTTGAAATTAAATCAGTGATTTTATTGAGTCGCAGAGCAGGCTCGAGGGGCCGAGTGACCCACACTTGTTCCTCATTCCTACGTTTGAATAAACCGCAGGACAAAGAAGCTCAGGTCTTGTCTGATGACTGCGGGTGAGGAGGGTGTTTGAGCTCCCACTTCACTCACCCAGTGGATTAGTTCCTCTCTACACCCCGACCAGCTTCAATTAACATTTGAAAAGTTTTAATCACATCAGCTGTCATCCTTCTAAGTTACAGGGAATACATCATTCCTGGTGAGATGATGCATTTTAATAGGAGAAGAGATCAGAAATTCGGAATCAGTTATCCATTCTGCCTCTCAAGCCTCAAAAAGGTCAAAGTTGATCTATTTTGGCTTCAATTCCACATTCGCACTTGGCCTTGATAGTCTTTTTAAAAACACATCCTGTGGGCATTGCTGGCTGTGTTTAACTGTCATTAAGAAAGTGGCAGTGATCTGTCTCCATGAACCACTGTAGTCCATGAGCGGTAGGTGGACGCATAATGCTGTTAGGGAGAGAATTCAGGATTTTGATCCAGCAACACTGAAGGTGTAGCGATACATTTCCAAGTCAGGATGGTGAGTGGTGTGGAGGGAATTCACACCCAACACAGAGTCTACAGCACGGAAAAACGTTCTGCTGACTCTGTCTGATCTTGACACTATCTTGCAAGTACTCTGTCATTCCATCTTTTATAGTGGACACGAACATATTTTTCCAACCAACAATTTTATGCAAATTCCCTGTTTTCTTTCTGACTCCGTTCTTACATATTGGGGTTACAGTAGCGATCCTCCAATCCATAAAAACTGAGTCTATAGAATTTGGAGGAAAACCAGTTGTGAATCTGCTATTTCTATTGCCACTTCCTAAGGTACTTTGAGATGAAGGTTATCAGTGTCTGGGGATTTATCTGCCTGTTATCCCATTAGTTGTCCCAATATCATTTTCCTACTAATTCTGATTCCACCTTCCCATTAGACCCTGTGATCCCCTTAATTTTGGGAGGTTATTTGTACCCTCCTTATTGAAAATCTCAGTCATATTTAATTGTTCCGCTATCACTTTGTACCCCATTATAAATTCCCTGTTTCTGCTTGTCAGGAGACCCTATATTCTTCTTGACCAGTCTTTCATTACCAATCTTCAACTAAGAGTTTAATGATGATTATGAAACCGCTGTTGATCGTCAGGAAAAAGCCATCTGGCTCATAAATATCCTTCAGGGAAAGGAACTGTTATCCTTCACCTGGTTTGGTCTGTGTGTGACTCCAGCCATACAGCAATGCAGCTGACACTTGATAGCCCTCTGGGCAATCACAGATGGGCAATAAATTCTGGCCAAGCCAGCAAAGTTCACATCCTGTGAATGAATATAAAACAAAATTCTGTTGGTTTGTATGGTCCCTGCAGCATGCACTCATGTTCTGTTTTCTCACTCTGATTAAATCCCTTTCTTTCCCTTTGCAGAAACCTAAACTGCTCCCAATCCTGTTGTCAGTTGTTTTATTGACCTAATTGTGTATGCTGCTTCCTTAAATTTAATACCTGTTCATTTCCCTTTCTGTGCTGTGGTTTGATCATGTTTCCCATTTTGTTCTTATGCCAGGCTGCGATGAAGAACTTCCACAGCTTGCCCACGTCCTCTTTCAACATTTGCCATTACCCATTTCCCATCATCCATTTACACACTGATTCACCATTTATCACAACTAGCTCGTGCCTCATATCATTTTAACTTCTTTCATTTAAATACAGGACCCAAGTCTCAGAAACAACATTCATCACTCTCCAGCTTTGTGAAGAATTCTATCCTATTGTGGTCCCTCATCCTTAAGGGCCCGTACTCAACTCGATTGTCAATTATTCCATCCTCATTATACAACACCCATCTGCTTCTTCAACATGTTGATTCATAAAATTGTACCATATAGACACTAAATATCCCTCCTGCACTGTACTGCTACAGTTGTGATTTGGACAATTTATAAGTAGGTTGCAGTCACCTGTAATTAAAGCCATAACTTTATGCCTTATATCTCTCAATTCCACCCTAATGCCTTCCCTAATATTACTGCAGCTTGGGTTCCATATGCAGCACTAAGGTCATTTTCTGTCCATTGGTGTTTCTCAGCTCAATCCAAACAGACTCTACTTCACTACACCCTATATCCTGGCTCACATCAGTTTCCTGTTTTAATCAGCAGCTCCTGACAAATCCTTTTCCCTCTTTCCTGCCCAATCCATCTTCCTCAGACAACCCACTTATTCCAGGTTTCAATCTTGTAAACCTCCTCTGAGCTACTTTGAATAAACGAAGAGAAGACCAAAACCTGCAGACAGTATTCGAGATCTGGTCTGACCCCTTCCTTGTACAAATGAAGCAGAACATCTTCTCATTGATTATTATTTGTTGTCATAATAAGGGAGATGGCCTAGTGGCGTTCTGGATTTCAGAGAGATCCTAATCAATTGGTGCAATGGGCTGAGTAATGGGAGATTGAATTTTATTTGGATAAATGTTTGTTTTACCACAACACAATACTTCACAAAGGCAGGACTTGCACAATTAATGCTTGGGCTCTGGGTAGTGTTGCAGATCAGGAAAAAAAAACCTCGGGTTTCAGGTACATCATTCTTTGAAATTTGCATCACAGGTAGACAGGGTGGTGAGGAAGGCATTTAGCACACTTGTCTTCATTGCTCAGGCCTTTGAGTACAGGAGCTGGGAAGTGATGTTGGTGAGTCCTCTTCTGGAGGACTGTGCGCTGCTCTGGTTGTCCTGTTATGGGAAGAATATTGTTAAACTGGACTGGGTTTGGAAAAAAAACTTACCATGATATTGCCAGGAATGGAGGGGTTGAGTTATAAATATACGCTGGATTGGCAGGATCTTCTTTCACGGGAAGTAAGAGGTTGAGGGATGACCTTGTGTAGTTTTAATAAAATAATGAGAGACACAGATAAGGAATAGCAAAGGTCGTTTCCCTCAGGTGGGGGATTTCAAAACCAGGGGCATATTTTTAAAATGAGAGGAGAAAGATTTTTAAAAAACTCATGACGGGCATCTTTTTGTTTTATTTAGAGTGCTCAGTGTGTGGAACGAACTGCCAGAGGAAGTGATGGATGTGGGTAGTTACGATGTTTGAAAAACATTCAGATAAGTACATGAATTTGAATGGTTTGGAGCGAATATGGGCCAATTGCAGGAATTTTTTTTAAATAAGGAAAACATTGCTGCTATCACTGGAAGAGATGCTTCTGAAAAATCATCCCATGAAAACATATGCTGAAATTAGAAATAAGAAAGGAGCAATCATCTGACGGGATTGTACCATAGGCTTCCTAATAGTCAGAGGGAAACTGCGGAACAAATATCCAGAGGGATCTCAGATACGTGTAAGAATAATAAAGTTATAATAGTTGGTGATTTTCAGTTTCCAAACATTTACCGGGACTGCCAGTGTGTAAAAGGTTTAGATGGTGAGTATTTTGTGAAATGTGTTCAAGAAACTTTTCTTTATCAATAAATCGATGTTCCTATGGAAAAAAAAAGGCGGAGCAAGTGACTGAAGTGACAGTACAGGGAAACTCTGAGTCTTGTGACAGAATTACTATCAGTTTCAAAACAATTATGGAACAGAATATGCCTTCCAGAAAAAGTAAAAGCTTTAATTGGAGGAAGGCAAATTTTAATGCTATAAGAAAAGAACTCTCAACACTTCTGAGGAAGGATTAACAGACCTGCAACATTAACTCCGATTTGTCGCTCACAGATGCTGCCAGACCTGCGAAGCTTTTCCAGCAGCTTCTGTTTTTATAACTTTCAAAAGTTGACATGAGTAGACGGCAGGTATAAGGATGTCTGATAAGTGGGGGGCTTTCAAAAATGTGACAATTCAGAGTCATTATGTCTCTGTAAGAGTGAAAGGTAAGGCTGGTAGGATTAGAGAACAATGGGTGAAAAAAGATACTCAGGTTTTAGTCAGGAATTTAAAAAAAATAAATTAGTAGATATAAAAAAAATTGGCTCAAATGAATCTCTTGAACAGTGTAAACAGTGTTGGGGGCATTCTTAAACAGGAGATCAGGATGGCAAAAAGGCAACATGAAACTGCCTTGGTTGATAAGCTGAAGAATAATTCAAAGAGTTTCTACAAGTGCATTAAAAGCAAGAGAGCACCGAGAGGGCAAGCAGGGCTCCATAAAGATGAAAGAGATCAACTCTGTGTTGAGCATCAGGAGAGGAGAGAGATTTGAAAGGAATATATTGCATCAGTTTTTACTGTTGAGAAAGAAATGGAGGGGGTACAAGTCAGGGGTAGAAATATTTTGGTTTGAAAACAGCTCACGGAGATGGGGGAGATTTTTAATGAATATTTCTCCTCAGTGTTTACTAAGCAGAGAATCATGGATGCTAAGGAAACAAGGGAAGCAAGTGGGGATGTTTTGGACCATCGAGGTGGCGTTTGCAGCCTTAAAGCACATTAAGTTGATAATTCCACTGGATCTGATGAAGTCCATCTTCGGACACTGTGGGAGGCTGGGGAAGAAATTGCAGAGACCCTTGCAGAGATTTTTCCCTTCATCTTTTCTCACGACTGAAATTCCAGAAGACTGGAGGGTGGCTAATGTTGTTCCATTGGTTAAGAAAGGTAGCAAAGACCAGCCAGTGAACCAGTGGAAGACAAGGTATTGAAGATGATATTTAGAGAGTGGATCAACCAAAGCTGGGATATTCAAGATCTGATTAGGGTTAGTCAGCATGGATTTGTGCACAGGAATCATGTCTGACAAATCTATTCAAGTTTTTTGAGGAGGTAAGCAGGAGGATTGATGAGTTTAGGGCAGCGAATGCTATCTATATGGACTTTAGTAAGGCCTTCAACAAGGTCCCATACGGCAGCCTAGTCATGAAGGCTCAGTTGTGTGGGATCCAGGGAGAGCTAGATCATGGGATTCGAAATTGGGTCGATGGTAGGAAGCATAGCGTGATGGCTGAACTTTGGTTCTCAGACTAGTGGCCTGTGGCTAATGGTGTGCCACGGGGGTCAATACTGGGATCATTGTTATTTGTCCCTTACATAAATGATCTGGATGTGAATGTATATGGCATGATTAGTAATTTTGTATCATCTGCAAACTTAAGAGGTATTGCTGAGGTATCAAAAATTACACGGGGATTGTGATCAGATGGGGAAGTGGGCTGAGGATTGCCAAATGAAATTCAACACAGCTAAGCGTGAGGTGTTAGCATTTGGAAAGTTCAGCCAAGGAAGGAGTTATACAGTAAATGGTGAAGTTCTGAGGAATATTGTGGAGCAGAGAAACTGAGAAGCACAAGTGCATAGTTGGTTGAAAGCAGCATCACAGGTAGACAGGGTGGTGAAGAAAGCATTCAGCATCCTGGCCTTCTTCGGTCGATGCATTGCATATAAGAGTTGGGATGTTATGTTAAAGGTGTACAGGTCATTGGTGAGGCCACACTTGCAGTGTGGTGTACAGTTTTGGTCACCCTGTTTCAGGAAAGGCATAGTTAAACTGGAAAATGTGCAAAGAAGAGTTACGAGAATGTTGCTAGGAATACAGGCAAGTTCTAAGGAGAGGTTGGCCAGGATTGGACTTTATTCCTTGGAATGGAGGAGAATTAGGGCATACCTTACTGAGGTGAATAAAATCATGAGGGGCAGAGATAGGATGAATGCACGTAGTCTTGTTCCCAGGGATGGGGAATGGAAAACTAGAGTGTACAGATTTAAGGTGAGAGAGGTCAGATTTAAGGAGGACGTGAGGGGCAACTTCTTCACACAGACAGTGGTGCATATTTGGAATGGGCTGCCAGAGAATGTGGTTGAGACAGGTACAATAGCAACGTTTAGAACACATTTGGGCAGGTACATGGATGGAAGTGTTAAGTGGGGATATGGACCAAATGCAGGCAGTTAGAAATTGCTGAGTGGGTACCATAGTCAGCACAGACCAGTTTGGGCCGAAGGGCCTGTTTCCATGCTGTATTACACTCTGACTTTAAACCTCCAGTTCCTGCTTTAGTGCATCAAACCATGCTGTGTGAAGTTAAAGAGAAAACTTGGGGCCCCTTTGCAGAAATATTTGCATCATCTATAATTACGGGTGAGGTGCCAGATGACTGGAGAGTGGCTAAAATTGTGCCTTTGTTTAAGGGATATCAGGAGAAGCCTGGGAGCTGTAGACCTGAGTCTGACTTCGGTTTTGGGTATGTATTTGAAGGTAATTGTCAAATGTAGGATTTATGTATTTGGAGAGTCAAGGAATGATTAGTTGATTGAGTTTTTTGGAGAAGTAGCAAAGAAAATTATTAAGGGCAGAATGGTGGATGTAGTTTATTTTGACAAGAGTAAAGTTTTTGACAAGGTTCCACAAGGTGGACTAATTAGTAAAGTTAGATCGTATGGGATTCAGGGGGAGCTTGTCAGCTGGATACAGATATGGCTTAGTGACAGGACACAGGGACTGGTGGTGGAGGGTTGTTTATCAGACCGGAGGCCTGTTCCCAGAAGTGTTCCACAGGAGTCAGTGCTCGCTCCAATTTTGTTTGACCTTACATAAAAAAAGCGATTTAGATTAAAATAGTGGAGACATGGTCAGTAAGTTTGCAGATGACTCCAAAATAGGCAGGATAGTGGACAGTGACGTAGGCTGTCCAGGATTACAAAGAGATCTTGATTTACAGGGTTAAGAGGCTGAGGAATGGCAGGTGGTGTTTAATTTGGATAAAGGCGAGGTATTTCATTTTGGTAAAACAAACAAGATCAGTATTTGTACAATTAAATGTAGGGCCTTGGGGTTAGTGTTGTCGAACAGAGAGACCTCAGGGCTCAGGCCCTTAATTCTGTGAGGTTGGCATCACATGTAGAAAGGGTGGTTAAGTCGGTGTTTAGCCTGCTTGCCTTCACTGCTCAGACCTTTTGAGTACAGGAGGTGGGACGTCATGTTGAAATTGTGCAGAACATCAGTGAGGCCTCTTCTGGAGTAATGTGTCCACTTCAGATCTCCTGTTCTTCAAAGGATATCATCAACCTGGGGAGGATTCAGCAAAGATTTAGCAGGAAGTTGCCAGGAGTGGAGGTTGAGAATCATAAGGAGAGGCTTGATTGGTTGAGGCATTTTTCCATTGCAGTCTCAGAATGGAGGGGTGATTTATATGTTTATATAATCATGAAGAGTACACCTAAAGTGAATGGGAGATCCCTTTTCATTTGGGAGGGGAAATTCAAGACAAGGGAGCTGGACGAAGCAAACTGAAACGTTCCCGGTTCATGCCTGAATCTGGACAGTTCTTATTGCCAGACTATTTGACGAAGGGCCAAACAGATGGAGGTTAGGTGATGCTTCTCGTGGCTGGATTAGCTTTCTACTCTGTGTGGCTTCATGCTACACTTACAGTCTATAGGTTACCAGTACTGGAGGGTATGAGTTATGTGGAGAGACTGGGGCTTCACTGGAAAATAGGAGGTTGAGCAGTGACTTTTGAGAGGTTTATTAAATCGTGAGGGGTATAATGTGAACAGCAAGGGCCTTCTCCCTTGGATAGGGGAGTCCAAAACTAGAGGGTATTTTTTTAACGGGAGAGGAGAAAAATTTGAAGGGCAGTAAAGGGGAACTGTTTCAAACAGAGGGTCGTTTCTATGTGGAATGAACTGCCAAAGGAAGTGAAAGATGCAGGTACACTTCCAACATTTAAAAGACATTTGTACAGGTACATGAATGGGAAAGCTTTAGAGGGATATGGACCCAACTCAAGCAAGTGGGACTCGTTCAGTTTGGGAAGCCTGGTCAGCATGGACAAGTTGTAATGAAGGAGGCTAGAGAACGCAGAAATTTTTTTGATATTTTGAAAATAGTTCACATTACAGGAGATGAAGTGCTAAATGTCTCAGAAAATATAAAGATTGATAAATCTCCAGTACCTGATCTCGTGTATCTGAGGATATTGTGGGAAGTAAGGGAGGAGGTTGCAGAAATATTCGTATCATCTATAAATATGGGTGGGTGTGACATGACTGGAGAGTGGCTGATATTATCCCTTTGTTTTAGAAGGGATGTGGGAGAAGCCTGAGAACTATGAACCTTAGCCTAACACTGGAAAACAGTGACAGAATTAGGTTGGTGTGGATTTATGAAAGGGAAATCATGTTGGACAAAACTGCCGGAATGTTTCAAAAATGCAACATTTAGAGTTGAAAAGGCAGTGGATGTGGCTTATGTAGGCTTTGAGAAGGCATTCAAACTCCCCACATAAGAGATTAGCACGTAAATTTAAAGCATGAGAGATTGGGTATTCACAGGGATACAGAACTGTTTGGCACACAGAAACAGTCAGAATAAACAGTCATTTCTTGTATGCCAACCAGTGCCCAGTGTGGAACTGTGGTCCATGGTGGATCCCAGGTATTCATACAATCAATTTATCATTTAAATGAGAAATGCGTCTCAGTTCGAGATTATCCAGTTGGATTACAAAACTAGGAAAACACAAGTCACTGACAGTCAGCATGCAGGTGTAGCAGGGGGTGAAGAAGGCAAATGGTATTTTGACCTGCAGAGTTAGAGCGTTTGAGTACAGGAGCAGGGATGTCTTACTGAAATTGTACAGGATCTTGGTGAGACCACACCTGGGATGGTATGTGTAAATTTGGAATTTTTATCTGTGGAAGGAATTTCTGGCTACAGAGGCTGTTCACAACAGTTGATCAGACTGATTCCTGGGATGGCAAGACTTACATATAAGGATAGGATGGATTGGTTAGGATGAAATTCACTGGAGTTTAGAAGAACGATGAAAGATTTCACAGAAACCAAAAAAATTCTAGGTAAATACAGGAAGGATGTTATCAATGACCAGGGAGTTGGAGCTTAGGGGCATGGACTCGGCTGTGAAGAATTGAAATGAGGAAATTTTAAAAAAATACAGAGACTGGTGACCCTGTGAAATTTGCTGCCACAGAAAGCAGTTAAGGCCGAACACTGGATGTTTCCAAGAAGACGATAACATGTATAGTTGTCGGGGCTTAAGGGATCAAAAGAACTGGCTCTAAAGTGGGAGGAGGCTGAGTAGAATGATCAGCCATGATCAAAGTGACTAGCGGAGAAGGATCGAAAGCTACAATGGCCTGCGCCTGCTCCTATTTTCTATGTTTCTATTCTGTTGAAGGTGGAATATAAGAACAAAATGACAACAACAGACACAAAAAACAGCACGACCTTATCACCACTGGATGAAAATCCTACAACTCCTTTCCAATTTGCAACATGGGAGCTACATCACCACGTGGATTGCAGCAGTTCAAGAAAGTGCAGTGTGATTTTGGAAGCTTCTGCAGTGGCTGCTCTGTCTCTCATTTTCAATCCAGTTTTCAAGTTGTTGAATGCCCTGAGAAAAGTAACAGAGTATGTCAGAAATATCTTTGGAAGTTTGCTGATACTGGGGGAAGCAAGGGGTGGGATAGGGGCTGGAGGTACAGAAGTGGGTAAAGTGGGGGAAGAGGGACAATGAGAGAAACAACTGGCTGGATTTTGTCGGGGGGTGATGGGTGAAGAATAACCCCAATATCCAAACCACACGGACCCACCCTGTTCAGCTCTCTCCCTCCACTCTGTGGTCTTTCTCTGAGCCTCTGTCACACCAGCAGCTAGCTCAGCATCAAAGATGTGCATTTGGCCCAGTTTTAAAGTCCTTCTGTTTGACAACATTCTCTCCCAGACTTGCTGGCACCAGTTCCCAGATGCGGACCTTATTAATGGCCAAAAGAGTCTACACAGTTTTCCAATAAGAAACAACCTGCAATCGACTTCCAGGCCTGGCCTCAGAAGCCAATAATTGATTTTGCATTTTTTGGAGCACAATAGCTGCTCACAGTCCAGACGTCACCGTTCAACTCTCAGATTCAAGTCAAAAATGACTTTTTAAAAACTCAAAACAAAAGTCAGCGAGGGTGCTAACACAATACGCAATGGAAAGACCTCGAACCAGTGAGTGCACATTGGAGTTCTGCTTTACTGAGAACACCTCTCATTGCTGTAATCACATTCTGAAGTGGCTTGACAGGGTAAAAGCTGACAGGACTTTCCCGCTCACAGGACAGTCTAGGCCTGTTTCAGGGAGGAAGCCTGAGGCTCTCTGCAAACTAAACGCGGTACTGGAAGACCCCTGTTTGGGACCTGAGACCTAAACTGAGCAATCACGCAGCCCTCTTGCTGGAATACAGCACCGAAGCTGCCCTCCCCTTTAACCTGTACTCACCACTTGTGGCTCTCATGGAGGACCATTTCATTCCGGATATCTCTCCCAGTACGCATGCTCACAGTCACAATGAGCTGTGCGCATGCTTCATAGCTGAATACGCCGGTTTGAGATAATGGGAACTGCGGATGCTGGAGAGTGTGAGATAACAAGCTGTGGGGCTGGATGGACACAGCAGGACAAGCAGCATCTCAGGGGCACAAAAGCTGGTGTTTCGGGCCTAGACCCTTCTTCAGAAAAGGGGGATGGGGAGAGGGTTCTGGAATAAATAGGGAGAGAGTGGGGAGGCGGACCGAAGATGGAGAGAGGAGAAGGTAGTTGGCTGTTGGTTTGTTCGCCGAGTTTGGCAAATGAATTGCAAACGTTTCGTCTCCAGTCGAGAAGCCATCATCAGTGCGTAGCTGCTGCTGCGTAGGAGAAGATAGGTGGAGAGGAGGCAGGCAGGTCAAAGAGGCAGGGATGGAGCCAGTAAAGGTGAGTGTAGGTGGGGAGGTAGGTAGGGGATAGGTCAGTCCGGGAAGGACGACAGGTCAAGCGGTCAGGATGAGGTTTGTAGGTAAGAAATGGGGGTGTGGCTTAAGGTGGGAGGAGGGGACAGGTGAGTGGAAGAACAGGTTAGAGAGGTGGGGACGAGCTGGGCTGGTTTGGGATGCAGTGGGGGAGGGGAGATTTTGGAGCTTGTGAAATCCACATTGATACCATTGGGCTGCAGGGTTCCCAAGTGGAATATGAGTTGCTGTTCTGTCACCTTCAGGTAGCATCATTGTGGTGCTGCAGGAGGCCCAGGATGGACATGCCATTTGTAGAATGGGAGGGGGAGTTGTTTAGTTCGAACCGAGCATGGGTGATCTGCAAAGTTGTCCCCACGCCTCCGCTTGGTTTCTCCGATGTAGCGGAGCCACAATGGGAACAGCGGATGCAGTCTGGCACATTATCAGATGTGCGGCCTGGGATCGAGGTGAGGGGGGAGGGGTAGGGGCAGCTGGAGCACTTCCTGCGGTTGCAGGGAAAAGTGCCGGGTGTGTTGGGGCTGGAGGAGAGTGTGGAGCGGACAAGAGAGTCACGGAGAGAGTAGTCCATCCGGAAAGCAGACAAGGGTGGGGACGGGGTGTGAGGGATGAGTTGTTCAAAATGTGGGAGACGCGGTCGAGGGAGTTCTCAACCACTGAGTGGGGGGAGGTTGCCGTCCTTGAAAAACGAGGACATCTGAGATGTACAGGGGTGGAACTCATCAACCTGGGAGCAGTTGCGGCAGAATTGGGAATAGGGGATGGCATTTTTGCAGGAAGGTGGGTGGGAGGAGGTGTATTACAGGTAGCTGTGGGAGTCAGTGCGCTTGAAATGGATATTGGTTTCTGGGTGGTTGCCAGAGATGGAGACAGAGAGATTCAGGAAGGAGGGAGAGGCATTAGAGATGGTCCAGGTGAACTTAAGGGTGTGGTGGAAGGTGTCAGTGAAGTGAATGAACTGTTTGAGCTCCTCGTGGATGCATGAGGTGGCGTGGATGTCGTCATCACTGTAATGGAGGAAGAGGTGGAGTTTAGGGCCTGTGCAAGTATGGAAGAGGGATTGTTCCACATAACCTACAAAGAGGCAGGCACAGCTTGGGTCCATGTAGGTACCCATGGCCACCCCTTTTGTAGGTAGTGGGAGGAATTGAAAGAGAAGTTGTTGAGGGTGAGGACGAGTTTGGCTAGGCGGATGAGGGTGTCAGCGTTGGGGCACTGGTTGGGCCTGCGGGATAGGAAGAAGCATGGGGAATGCGGGTGGAAAGGAACTGGACGTCCATGGTAAAGATGAAGTGTTGGAGACTGGGGAATTGTAAGTTTTGTAGGAGATGGAGAGTGTGGGTGGTGTCACAGACGTAGGTAGGGAGTTCCTGGGCTAAGGGTGAAAAAATGAATTCCAGTTAGGTGGAGATAAGTTCAGTGGGGCAGGAGCAGGCAGAGATAATGGGTCAACCAGGGCAGGCAGGTTTGTGGATTTTGGGAAGGAGATAGAAGTGGCCGTTGCAGGGTTGGGGAATGATGAGGTTGGAGGCTGTGGGTGGGAGGTCATCTGAGGTGATGAGGTTGTGGATGGTTTGGGACATGATGGTTTGGTAGTCGGGCGTGGGGTCATGATTAAGGGGGCAGTAGGAGGTGGTGTTGGAGAGTTGGCGTATAACCTCAGCGATGTAGAGGTCAGTGCACCATACCACAACTGTGCCTTCCTTGTCCATGGGTTTTATGGTGAAGTTGGGATTGGAGCAGAGGGCTGTACGTTCTGCAGGGAAGAGGTTGGAGTGAGTGCGAGGGGTGGAGAGGTTGAGGCATTTGATGTCACGGTGGCAGTTGGTGATGAAGAGGTCGAGGGAGGGTAGAGGACCTTCGGATGGTGCCCAGGAGGAGGGGGTGCATTGGAGGTGAATGAAGAAGTCAGTAGAGGGAGGGTTAGGCTCACGGTTAGAGAAGTAAGCATGGAGGCAGAGGCGGCGGAAAACCTACTCAATGTCCAAGCGTGACCGGTATTGATTGATGTGTGGGTGAAGGGAGACAAAGGTGAGCCCCTTACTGAGGACTGATCGTTTGTCCTCAGTAAGGGGGAGGTCTGTGGGGATGGTGAAGACTCGACAGGGCTCAGTGTTTCTGTCTCCTCTGGAGCTGCTAGCTGTGGAGGCTGTGGGTGGAGTGACATCGGAGATGGTTGTGGGTGGAGTTGCATGGGCATGGGCGGAGTTGGATCGGTGGTGGGCGGAGTGCCGTTTGCGCTGGTGGTGGGAGGAGCAGGGTAGGAGGAGGCAGCTGCGTTGACGGTAGGTGTGTCCTCAGTGTCTATGGTGTTGGACATGGAAATGGAGGTGGTGGCATTCGCTGTCCCGGGAACGGTGTATCCTGCGGCGGAGGATGTGACGTCATCCCCAGTTGCTCCGAGAGTGGCCACATGGCCAAAGCTGGCGGGCACATTTTGGGCGAGTTCTTGTGTCGGGTTGGGGATTTGGGAGGTGTAGGTTGCCCGTTTTGGATGGTAGGCACCAGGAAGTTTACTGTACTTACGGTTTTTTGTCTCCACTGAAGCTGAGTAGAATTGTGAGTTCAGGTTCTGGATCCTACGAAGAATAAAAAAACAGGAGAGGTCCTTTGCAGGTCTGAGAGAGGGAGGCTCTGAGCTGGGGTAGGCTGGATTGCAGTGCCTGGAGTTGCCATCGCATTTCTGCGAGTGTGTGTTTCAGGAGTCACAGGGAAAGATGCTTCTGAAGTGTCTTAATGTTCTGGATGTAGACATTGTCACATTTGGGGCCAAGTTGGGAAGGCTTGAATGTGGACTGTAGTCCAATGGGGATGATCTGGTTCCGTAGGCAGGTACTAAGGAAGGTGATGTGGCTGTCGTACCTGGTTTGCTGCAGGGCATGGTCGAGCAGTTTCAAGGCCGAAGAGGACACTTTTTGGCCACTTTTCCAGGGTAATGGTGAGACTGCATGAGGCTGTGTGCATGATGAAATCAGAAGCCATCCGGGGATGATTCACCGAACTGATTCCTGTGAGAAGTATTTATCTTCAGAGGAAATCATGACCAGACTGGCCCTGGATTTATTGGACTTTAGGCGAATGACACACCATCTTGTTTAAACGCAAAATATTCCAAGCAGTCTTTTCAAGTTGAATGCTGAAACATTATTTCCATTTGTGCACGAGATTACCACCAGTGGATGGACTGTAAACTGGAGAATATTTCATTGAGACAATGTTGACTTATTTCTTTTACCCTTTCAAAGGATTGTGTGTTTATGGAAATCTTTCCAGAGAGAGATGGAGGATAAATCATTGAATATTCCTAAGGGAGAGGCAGACAGATTCTTGACTGAGAATAACACACCAATGTTATAAGGGGTGGAGAGGAACGTTTATTTGAGGCCACATCATTCAAGAGCTCACCGCATGGAGGACTTGGTTTGATTTTTCTAATCACTTACTCCTGATCCAAGTTTTCACATGGCCACGAAGGCTCTGCCTTTCAGAATGATGGGTACAACTTCCAAATATGATTTTTAAACGACACTATGAAAATACTCAGGAAAGCTTCATGGTTTTTCAGCAAGATCAGAGAGACAGAACAAAGTTAAAATCTCAATAAAACTTCTTTAGTAAACAGATTGGGCTGAATATATGTCTTTAATAGTACAGATTACTTTTATTTGGAGTGTTGAGATGACTTTTGTTGGCAAGACCAGCATTTATTGCCTCTGTCTAATTTCCATTCAGAATATGATGGTGAAACCCAGGGACACTAACATATGTTTCATGGAGACTTTCAGGATTCTGAAGAAGTGTCAGTGAATGGACAATGATATAGATTCAAGCCAGGATGCTGTGTGGTCTTGGAGATTGTAATCCTCACCACTTGATGCTCACAACATATGGAAATTGTGATCAGAGATAATGGGAACTGCAGATGCTGGAGAATCCAAATAAGAAAGTGTGAAGCTCGATGAACACAGGAGGCCAAGTAGCATCTCAGGAGCACAAAAGCTGACGTATTATGGAAATTGTGAGACTGCTTTTTCTGTTTTCAAAAATTAAGGTCAGAGAGCCATTCAGCATAAAAACAGGACCTTCACATCAACATGTCTATTCCAATCAAAAAAACAAAACTACATTAATCACACTTATCTTGAAGTCAACACCCACTAGGCGTGGCATTTTGAGTGCTTTCCAGCTGCTTCAAAAAATGCTGCGTTATCTTTAATTATCTGTCACCTGAGCTGTGATTTGTCTATTTCTTTCACATTATGCATGAACTGCATTTTGCAAATATATCCCACAACCTCAAAGACAGCAATTAGCTCTATAGATCAATATTTTTTCTGGAAAATCAGACCTTTTTAATTCATTTGGGATTTTAGTGTAGCTAGACCGGCATTAATTGACCTTGAAAACTTCCAGCTAGAAGTTCGCCAAATTGGAAATGTGGTGGACACTGAAAAAGGTTACTTCAGAGTACAATGGGATCTTGATCAGATGGGACAATGGACCAAGGAATGGTAGGTAGATTTAATTTGAATAAATCTGACATGTTGCATTTTGGAAATCAAATTGGGGCAGCACTTGTGCTCTAAATGGTAAGGCCCTGGGGAGTATTGCTGAGCAATGAGTCCTGGTGTGCAGGCACTTGGTTCCTTGAAAGTTGATTCAGAGATAGATAGGATAGTAAAGAAAGCATTTAACACAGAACATAGAATAGTACAGGCCCTTCGGCCCTCGATGTTGTGCCGAAATGTGAAACAATCTGAAGTCCATCTAAACTACACTGTTCCATTATCATCCATATGTTTATCCAATGACCATTTAAATGCCCTTAAAGTTGGGAATCTACTCCTGTTGCATTTGGTACAACTTGCCTTTATTGGCCAGTGCATTGCGTGTAGTTGTTGGGAGGTCCTGTTGCGGCTGTACACTGGTTAGGCCACTTTTGGAATATTGCATGCAATTCTCGTCTCCCTGCTATTGGAAGGATTTTGTGAAAACTGAAAAGGTTCAGAAAAGATTGATAAGAATGTTGCCTGGGTTGGAAGGTTTGAGCTGCAGGGAGAAACTGAAGAGGCTTTTGCCTGGAGATTCGAAGGCTGAGGGGTGACCTTACTGAGATTTATAAAGTCAGGAGGAGAATAGATAGGGTATCTAGACAAGGTGTTTTCAGCATGATGGGGGAGTCCAAAATTAGAGGGTGCGAGTTTAAGGTGAGCTGGTAAAGATTTAGAAGGAATCTCAGGGGTAACTTTTTCACACAGAGGGAGGTGAGTGTGTGGAATGAGATGCAAGGAGAAGTAATGGAGTTTGGTACAATTACAACATTTGAAAAGATGGGTCTGTGATTAGGAAAGGTTTAGAAGGATATGTGTCAAAAGCTAGCAAATAGGACAAGATTTATTGGGGATATGTAATTGGTATGGATGAAGAGAACTGAAGCCTCTGTTTCCATTCTTCACAACTTTCTGACTCTATGATTTGGTGAATTTCTGATGAATAGTTACACACAGGATATTTGTCACTGGAAGTTGATTATCTCATTGAATATCAAGGTGGTGCTTTTGGATTGCCTCCTGTTGGAGATAATTCCTAACCGGCAACACTGAAGAACTGTTCGTGTTAGCCATTCATCAGCTAAACCTGAATGGTGCCACATATTTTGGAATAACGACATAGACTACTGCAGGAACTGAGGACTGTGAAGCGGTGCTGAGGAATATGATCTGTTAGTTTGTAAGCATTCACAATCTTGGCTCAAACAGAAACATTCTCTTTGGAAATGCATATTCGAGTGGCACGAACATGGAACCAGATCATGGAAACAGCAGTGGAGTGGAGTGGGGATTAAAAACCGGCAGGAAAACAAATACATTCTCAAAGTGTGTGCATGGGAAGAAGGAGTTTATTCATCTTTTAGGAATGACGCCATAACAGCTAAAATATTTTATTCTAATGAAGGGAAAGCTGTGTCCATTTTATTGGTTTCGTTAAAATAATGGCGATAAACAGCTGGAATAATCTTGCACTGACCATTTGAAAAATCCTGTATGTCTTCAGAGATAGCTGGGCTGTCCTCGGCTGAGTAAGTGCTGATACTGTCTGAGTGATGCTGTTTTGAAACACATTCTGAGCACAGTTGATGGAACAGACAAACAAGTACCATTGGCCAGTACTTCAGAATACATCAGACCTTTCATGGCTGCTCCCACACAGAACCATACAATTGAGAAAAGGCCCATTGAGATTACACCACCAGATGCTGATCCAAATGCTTTTAAAGTTTGGGATGTTACCTGCCTCAACCACGCTCCTAAGCAGTGCAATCCAGACACCAACTAGCCTCGTCACAAATAGGACAAACATCTGCTGACAGAATCGGAAGTCCGCACCGAAAAAAAAGCTTTGGAATATTGTGAGAACAATGAGCACAGTGTTCTGTACTTTCACTCATTCGTGTTTTAGCTCATGTTCCAACATCATTTGAAGTGAGATCAGAGTAACTTGCCATGCCACCCATGTTACTTCACTCATTGTGGCATTGTGGACCCTGAACAAAAATGTGATCAATGCAAATTGGAGACAATCCTGCACTGGTAATGTCCTCGACTCGACAATGGGGAAATCAGTCTCTGAAAGTAGTCATTCAAGTCACTTGTCGTCCTGCATAGGCACTAAATTGCTGTTCCTTGACTATAATGTATTGAAAAAAAAATCCTGGAATCCCTAACAAACAGCTCTGTGTGCATGTCTGCAGCATTTGGATTGGAAGTGTTTCAGGAAGGCAGCTCACTGTTACTTTCTCCAGAGCTATTGGTGATGACAAATAAACTCAGCCTTTGCTAGTGCCTGCTAAAACCCATGGTTGAGTGCGTCCTATTAAAAATATCAGGATATTTTATGTTTTCAAAGTTGAGCCCAAAGTCTCAGAAAGGTAAGACTTTGCTGGATGAGTGTAACCCCAGCGAAATCAGGAGCACGGTATGACATTGAGTTAAGGATCCACATCGTTTTCAATAAGAGGACTGATTGTGCGATATCAGTGCCACTGAGTTCAAACTTTTCATGGCAGTTTATCTCAATGTAACATGCCATCGAAACTTGGGATCTTTATTAAAGAAACTTTGCAATGTCTCCTTTAATGACCTTTCACAAATACTTGAAGGTCAACTCAAATGGCAGCTTCACTGTTGTGATTCAGATCAGACAAATTGTGACAGTCCAAAAGAAAGAAAAGAAATGTTGGAATAAAAATTATCATGTCTAGCAGCATCTGCAATATGACTTTTTCAGAATAGATTCATTACAGACCAGATCTGTTAACTCAAAACCTGTCTCCAGATGTTACCTCATATATTGTGTTTCTCCACTAACTTCTATTTCAGGTTTCCTTAATCTCCAGAATTTTGCTTTTCTTGATAGGTCCAGATGTTGAACTTGGTTATATTTGGACAATATCGTCCATCCCTGATTCCGTGAGAGCCATTGGGCTGACAACAGGTGTATTACACCAGTGTCTGTTTCTTTATTAAAAATATTCTGTGAATATCATCCTCAATGCAGGAATTTCAGGAAATTGATTTTGATTGAAAGTAAATTTCCAAGGCAGCTGCACTTCATGAGACAACAGAAATAGGTTACTCATGATGGCACAATCTGTGCCCGTCACTGAAAGTGTTTCCCCTTAGGCTCTGAAGCCTTTTCATACAAATCTCAGAATAATTACAGCAAGATGGAGGTCACTCAGCCCATCATCTCTACACCAGCTGGCAGTGAACTATATCCCTACTATCATTATCCTGTAAAATCCCTATACACCTAACATTTTGAAATCCCAAAATGTCAGCTTTTCTGCTCCTAAGATGCTGCTTGGCCTGTTGTGTTCATCCAGCTCTAAAGCTTGTTATTTTGAAATCTTTGTCTGCTTTTATTTCTGAATATCCTGTGCGTATATGAACAATTTTATCATTCTGCATACACCATGATTAAACAGTGTTTACATCAAATATAGTTTCCTATTACATTTAAAATTATCATGGTGTGTTCATATTGTTGTTTGGCATTCCATCTCCCAAATATAATCTCTTTCCTTGCTCTGCATTACATTTTTTTCCATCTGTCAGAATAAGTGCTAGCCAAATACTGGTGACATTGGGATATCACTGTGCTCCCGTCCAGTCACTACAGCCACTGCCCCCATTCCTCTCTGTCTCTGAACCAATGTCACATTCATTCTGTCCCTGGCTCTTTAGTCCATGGGCTTTCATGAACAGCATCATTGTACGCACCACATTTGATTTTAGTTTTAGTCAATTGAATCAAGAAATGTAAATGTTACTGCTTTAAAGCACATAAACCGCAATGAAGAACTTTGTATCTTCAACATACAATGTTGTTTTATTGCAGGAGTGAGAAGGCCAACCCAATTTTGCTCAGCATTTTTTTTGTACAATCAGCACAGTAATGACATTTTGCTTGTCTTTTTTTGCTGGGGGGGGGGGATAGTGTATTGATGCAGGTGGTTACAGCATTGCACGTGGACAACAAGGGAGAGCCACTTAACCTGAAAAATGAAAACATCCATCATTCTCCCTCACCACATACATCTTTAGAGCAATTGGTGATGGAATATACAACAAATAGACAATGATGTGAACATCCAATCCAGCCCAGTTTCAACTGTGAACCAAAGGTTCACTGAAAGTGTAAAGAAAGGGGTTAACTGGAACTATTTGTTCAGTGACTATGATTGATGTCAGTCTCTATGGATTCTAACTGCGTCACAGAAAGCTTTCCCTCTCCTATAACTAAGGCGCTCTGTTCTATGTCTTATCCCATAGTATAAGCGGGAGCATCAGTGACAGCCCTAACAGGGATCGGCAGCTGCAGAAAGAGGGGGTGGAGAGATCAGAATCTGAGGACAATAGACTGGAATGTGACAACAATGGATCAGAATCTCAGAACAATAGACTGGAATGTTACAACAATGGATCAGAATCTGAGAGCAATAGACTGGAATGTTACAACAATGGATCAGAATCTCAGAACAATAGTCTGTAATGTTACAACAATGGATCAGAATCTGAGACCAATAGACTGGAATGTTACAACAATGGGCAGGGGTTTATCCTCGGGTCTTATTTTTCTTACTGCATCTTGGTCAACGTTACCACTTCGAATAGAAGGTGTACTGATGATTATTCAGGCTGGTTACTATCCCATTCTCGCTGTTGTTGGTGTTCCTGGTAAGCCTTTCTATCTCTGTCCAGTCACTACTGCCGCAATGCATATACAACTTTGTTGCCGTTTCTGTTACCTGTATTTGGAAAAGATGGAAACAATTATCTTCAGTTTCAATTAAAACCTCGCTTCATTGTCCATGAATTTCAGACTCATCCTTCGCAAGCATCTGAGAACAAGGCTTGTTCACAACATTGAGGGCCTTTTTTGATTTATGTCTTACTATTGTTTCCATCATCAAATTTGTCCAACACCAGCTCCATAATATCTGCAATCTCCCGCTCTGCCTCTGTGCTGTGGCTGGATAAACCATTATCTATGCCTTGGTAAAATTCAGGCTTTATGTTTCCAGCTGTCTTCTGACCAGTCTTCCAAGTTACAAATAATTTGATCACACCCTTGTTCTTGCTTTCAAAGTAACTAACGATAGGGACTCCATATTAGAGTAGTTAAGTCACTCAGCAGGTAATGCAGAGACACTGGTTATTACATTGTTTATTACGGGTATTGTTTCAAATCCTACCACAATTGGTGGTAGGACTTTCATTCTAATGATAAGAATTGCAACCATGGCCAATTTAACTAATAGCAACCATAAAACCAGCAGCAATTTGTCAAAAAACCTATCTCATTTCACTGATCTCCTTTGGTAAAGAAATCTAACGTTATTACCCGGGGTGAATTAAGTGTGAATTCAGACCCACAAAACGTTTCTGGCTTCAGACTGTCGTGTAGAATGGTCACAGCTGAAGGTAATTAATGATGGGCATTAAATGCTTCTTTTGCCAATGATTTTGTCATACCATGAAATTTATTTGAAAAAAAACAGTAAAACCAAAGAAAGAAATATGTCAGAGGTCTGAAACAAAAATAAAACTGAGGAAGTGAACAGTGCTGAGGAAAGTGAACAGTTTGGCAGTCTCTGATGAAATAAAAATGGAGTTAACATTTCAAGTCGACTGAACAAACATCAGAACTGAAATCTGCTGGCAGAGATTGTGATTTATGCTGGTGACAGGGATATTTGTTTTGAAGGGGGAAGGAATGAGTTGAATAAATTGAGAAAGAGACAGCGAGAGAAAAATACAAGCAAAAAAGGGGATTGTTGATGATCAGGTCGGATGGAAATAAAATGTGGAATTAATTACTTTTTTTGCCTTTTCCCATATTCCTGAATACCATGCCCATGTCGATGTACTTCTAAGTCCCTGCTGAAAGTAAGCTGTGTCACCTCAGTCTGTCTTTCCTGAATGTGGTCATCTTCTTTATGCATTAATGGTTTGTGGGTGTGACTGGCTGGGCCAGCATTTACTTCCCTTTCCTCGTTGCCCTTGAGAAGGTGTTTGTGAGCTTTTTTCTTGCATCTCTACCGTACACATGCTGTATATTGCTGTAAATAGGTCTGTGCTGTGTCATTTCTGTGAGGCTTTGTGGTGCTTGATATAACTGAGTGGCTGGTTTGGTCATTCCAAATAGCAGTTGAGAGTTCACCACATTGCTGTTGGTCTGGAGTCACATGTAGGCCAGGCCAGGTAAGGATGGCAGATTTCCTTCCCTGAAAGCCATTAGTGAGCCAGGTGTTTTTTTTTTCCCAATGATCAATGATGGCTTAATAGTTTCATCATTCCAGGTATTTCAATGAATTCAAATTCCACAATCTGCTGTGGCGGGATTTGAATTGGGGTGTGGGTCATTACCTGGATCCTTGGATTAGTATTCAGAAATAATTCCACAAGGCCATCTCATCCCCAACATCCCCTGTCAACTCCAGCAGCAATAGTGGTGTTGCTGTTACTGTGACTGTGGTACAGAAAATTGTGCAATTACATTGTCAACTGCTTCTATTCAGTGTGGGCACATTAAAATTTCAGTTCATTGTGACCGTACAGAGATATAACGGTTTATCAGCCAGAAAAATAAACTAAGGAGAGGAAGGCATTTTCAACACTGAGAGAGTGCGCCCTGTATGCACTAGGGAGAGGCCAGTACTGACAATGGCCATCAAGTGAACTGGTTTCATTCCAGAACTTCCTCAGAGATAGTAGGAACTGCCGATGCTGCAATCTGAGATAACAAGGTGTAGAGTTGGATGATCACAACAGGCCAGGCAGTATCAAAGGTTCAGGAAAGTTGATGTTTTGGGATTTGAAAAGGATAGGTGTATATTCTGGCTGGGAGGTTTGCTGGTGTCACTCAGGAGGATTGAAATTAGCTTGGCGGGGGTGTGGGAATCAATGCAAAGTGAATGGACTGAAAGGGAACTAGAGAAATAGGGCCAGTAAGACTCAGAGAAAGAACAAACTGGGTGTAGTTGCTAATCAAAGCGGATCTAGTAGACTGAAGTTCACCTGTTTCAATGCAAGAAGTGTAACAGGTAGGGCAGGAGAACTTAGAGCTGGGATTAGTACTGAGAACTGTGATTTTGTTGCTATTACAGAGACTTGGTTAAGGGAGGGGCAGGATTGATCGCTTAACGTTCCAGGATACAGGTGTTTCAGGCAGGATTGAGGCAGGTAGATAATGGTTGGGTGAGTTGCACTACTTGCTAAGGTGAACATCACAGCTGTACCATGGGAGGACACCTCGGATGGCTCATACAGCGAGGCAATACGGGTAGAACTCAGGAACAGGAAGGGTGCAATCACAATGTTTGGGGTTTACTATAGGCCTTCATACAGTCAGCAGGAGATAGAAGAACAGGTTTGTAGCCAGACTTTGGCAAGATGTAAAAGTACAAGGTTGCTATTGTGGGTAATTTTAGCTTCCCATACATTGACTGGGACTCACTTAGTGCTTGGGGCTCGGATGGGGCAGAGTTTGTCAAGAGAATCCAGGAGGGCTTTTTGAAACACAATGTAGACAGTCCATCTTGGAAAGGGGCCGTACTGGACCTAGTATTGGGAATGAACCTGCCCAGGTGGTCGATGTCTCAATGAGGGAATAGCTCAAAGACTGTGATCACAATTCAGTAAGTTTAAGGGTCCTGATGGATAATGATAGTTGTAGTTATCGAGTGAAGGTGCTAAAGTGGGGAAAGGCTAATTATAACAATATTAGGCCGAAACTGAAGAATGTAGATTGGGACAGATGTTTGAGGGCAATTTCACATCTGGTATGTGGGAGGCTTTCAAGTGTAAGTTGCTGGGAACTCAGGACAAGTACATTACTGTAAGGATGAGGGAAAGTACGCCAAGTTTTGGGAATCTTGAATAATGGGAGATATTGTGAGCTTAATTAGAAAGAAAGAGAAAGTATTTATTGAGGCTAGGAGGCTGGGAATATATGACTCGAGGGTGGAATATAAGGAAAGATTAAAGAAATTTAAGCGAGGAGACAGGGCGGCTATAAAGTGGTCATGAAAAGTCATTGACCAACAAGATTACAGAAAATCCCATATATACATACAAAGAGCAAGAGGGTAGCCAGGCAGAGGGATGGCCCACTCAAGGACAGGGAAGGGAATTTACATGCGGAGCCAGAGGAATATGGCGAGGTATTAAATGAGAACTTTGTGTCAGTATTTACCATAGAGAACGATGTGGTGGATGATGAGTCTGGGGAAGGGTGTGTAGATAGTTTGGGTCATATTGAGATCAAAAGTGTGGCATTCCTCAGGAATCAGTATTAGGACCTTTGCTATATATATATATATATATATATATATATATATATAAATGATTTGGAGGAGAATATAACTGGTCTGATTAGTAAGTTTGCTGATGACACAAAGATTGTTGAAATTGCGGACAGCGATGAGCACTGTCAAAGGACAAAGCTGAATATCGATAGCTTGGTGACTTGGGCAGAGAGATGGCAGATGGAGTTCAATGTGGAAACATGTGAGGTAATGCATTTTGGAAGGTCTAATCCAGCTGGAAAATATCCAGTAAATGGCAGAACCCTGAAGAGCACTCATGGGCAGTGGGATCTGGGTGTCCAGGTACACAGGTCACTGAAAGTGGCTACGCAGGTAGAAAAGGTCGTCAACAAGGCATACGACATGCCAACCATCATTGGCCTAGGCATTGAGTATAAAAATTGGCAGGTAATGTTGCAGCCTGTCCTGTCTCAGAGACCATTGAAGAGTTCAACACTGGTCTGGAGTCACTTTTAGGACATACCAGGAAAGCACAGTAGATTTGCATTCTGAAAGTACATTGTTAAAGCACATTGGTTTTTACAATCGATATTGGTTTCAAGGCCCACTTTTACTGACATCAGATTTGAAATTTTGGTCTTTTGTTCATTGTCTTAACATTCCTTGGCTGCCAAAGCATTAGCCTGGTCGGGATTAGTAATCTAATGATATATCCACAACAGCAACATCTCCACATGGGGACCCATCAAAAACCACACTGAGCAGGTTATTTCTGTGCTGCTTGACAGCTCTGTCAAAAACAACTTCCAACAATTCGACGATCTTGATGAGACTGAGGGTGTGGCAGTTGGTCAGATTGTAACTATTCTCCTCTTAGGGGACTGGGCACAGCTGAGTAATTGTCCACATTGACAGGTAGGTGTCAGAGTTGTGGCTGGAATGAAACAGCTTCCCCAGGGGCACGGCTTGTTGTGCAGCACAAGCCTTCAGTCCCATTGCAGGAACGGTGACAGGGCCAGTTATCTTCTTCGTGTCTTTAGTTTATCATCTTTTTCTTGGTATCATGTGGAGTGAATTGAATTGGTTGAAGACTGGCATCTATGATTTTGTAGGGGATCATGACAGGGCCAGTTATCTTCTTCGTGTCTTTAGTTTATCATCTTTTTCTTGGTATCATGTGCAGTGAATTGAATTTGTTGAAGACTGGCATCTGTGATTTTGTAGGAGATCATGACGAGGGTGAGCTAAGTCATCCACTCAATACTTCTGGCTGAGGATGGCGCAGATACTACATCCTTGACTTTTGTACTGATGTGGAGGGCTGTTCCATTGTTTCGGATGGGGATATTTGTGGAGCCCTCTCCTCCAGGGAGTTGTTTAACTGTCAATCACCATTTATGACTGGTTGTGGCAGGACTTCTGGTCTGTTGGTCATGCAATCACTTTGCCCTGTCTGTAATGGGTTAGTTCTGCTGTTTGGAATGCAAGCAGCCAAATCTGGCATTTATAATGGGCTGGCATCAGTTTAGGTTCAGATGGTTCTGACCCTGGCGTGTTTGCCTGCATTTGTCACTGAACCATTGATCAGCTTCATGGTAACCATAGACTGAGGGATTCTCTGGGACAAAAAGTTCCAGATTGTGGTTGAACACAATTCTGCTGCTGCTGTTGCTGTGGTTTACATCACCACATGAATGCCCAGGTTTGAGCTGCAATATGTGCAATGTAATTGTACTGCCTGTCCCCCAGTTCAGTCCGAGTCCCCATCGCTCCTGTACTCAGTGACCTACTGTGGGTTCTGATGTGGTAACACTTCTATTTTAATGTTCTTATTCTTCTCAGAGTGATGTCACGCCTCCAATTTGTCACATTCCTCAAAGCACATTTAACATATTCATCTGAATCTTTTCGCTTGCCCCAGTGAAATCTTCTGTTTTTAAAGTGAATGTGCTTCTCCCTGTTTATCTGCCTGACCATGATGAAGTGCTCTGTAGTGCCAGTGATGCCAGCCTTAACCAATGAATTAGTGCACCTTGCTGTGCCATTCACTTCCCAGTGTATGATGCTCCATGTTGGACAGGGCGTTTGTGCAGCTTTGACACACACTGTTGGAATTTATTTGAAAATAGAAATTGCCGAAGAAACTAAGCAGGTCTGGCAGCATCTGTGGATTGAAAGCAAAGTTAATCTGTCAGATCCGGTGACACTTCTTCAAAGCTCTCAGTTTCATCAGCAATTTTTGTTTTTGTTTCAGATTTCCAGTGTCCACAGTTCTATGTTTTGTTGAAAATTTATTTTGTGCTGATTCATTTCTGGAGAAACTCAGCAAGTCTGGATGCATCTGTGGAGATGGAGAAACAGAATTAAGATTTCAAGTCCAGCGTGAGCCTTTTTCAGAACTGAAAAGGATTGAAAAAGTACCTTGACAGATGTGCAGGAGGAGTGACAGAAAACAGAGGGTGTGGTGTACAGTGCAAAAGACAAATGGACATTTAGTTGTGGTGAAAGAGAAACAGATGCAAAATGGGAGTAAATGCAGGTGTGAATGGGGGAAGATGGTTTCTTTCCATTGAGTGCAAGTTAAACAAACATGACAAGGTCACACGGACGCCGGGAGGGAGAACGTACAAAAAATGGAGAACATTCCCAATGGTGTCAGGCTGTGAAGTTATGGAATTGAATATTAAAGCCTACAAGCTAGAAAGCTCAAAGCGTAAAATGAGGTGTAACTCGAGCTTGGGATGCCCTGCGTTGAAGCTTTGCAGGAACCCAGGATCGAAACGTTAGCATGAGAACAAGGTATAGTATCGAAATTGGAAGCAACAAGAAGGTTAGGTTTATTCCTACAGACAGAGTGGAAGTGTTTGGCAAAGCAGTCTCTCTTTGGTCTTGCCAGTGTAAAGCAGGCAGCATTGTGAGCAGCAATGACAGTAGACTGGATTGAAAGAGTGCAAGTGAAATGCTGGTTCTCCTGGAAGGTGTGTTTTGGGTTGCTGAGGAAGGAGGAATAAGTGCGATCTTTTCAAATAACCGGCTTTATTTCATCTTCAATATTGATGACATTGTTGTACATCGGGACCTCTGCAGCAACAGCTTTCATTGTGCTTTTCAGACTTTTTTAAACTCAATTTACTCACAGGCAGTTCCTGACATCCTTAGCGACAGGGTCTGGGCAACAATTTGTTTGTCATGTGCGCTCCTGTATGCTTTAAACCGATTTCCTTCATTTCAACTGCACTTTCAAGTCTTCTGTTTGTAATACGATTTATAAATTTAACCCTTGTCATGCTGTAGCTTAATCAAATATTGTTTCAATATACTCCACCACTTCCCTGCTTTTATACTCTGGATCTCTACTCATAAAACTAAGGATCCACTCAGCCTTATTCAAAATATTTTTCATTGCCCCATCACCTATAATTTCCTGATTTCTGTGTCTCTCTCTCTTTAAACAGCGGGGTGATATTTGCCAGTCTTCTGGGACCCTCTCTGACTCCAGCGATTCCTGAAAGATCACCAGCAAAGCCAAACAAACTTGTCTGCTATCTCCTTAGAACTATGGCGCACAGTCCATCTGATCTGGTTAATTTATCTACCTTCAAATCTTTCAGCTTCCCCAGCACCTTCTCCTTACTGATGGTCACCTCATTTACCTCTGCCTCTGATTCGCTTTATGTTCTGGCTGGCTGCTGGTGTCTTCCACCCTGAAGACTGATGCAAAGTCCCTCTTCAGATACACCACCATTTCTATGTTTCCCATAACTACTCCAGCCTCATTTCCAGCAGTCCCGTGTTTGGTCATGTTTCCCTCTCTTCCTTGTTATATATCTAAAGACCTCTTGCAATCTTCTTTTATATTATTAACAAGCTTGCCATCATATTTCATCTTCTCCTCCCTATTGTTTTTATCATTTCCCCTAAGATGGAGTTTCAAGTCTTACTAATCCTTTGGATTTCCAATAGTCTTCACCACTTGAACGCTTTCTCTTTTGCTCTTATGCTGTCCCTGACTTCCTGTATTACCGACAGCTGCCTTGTCCTCCCTGAGTATGCTTCTTCTCCCTTGGGAGGAATTTAAAATGTGCCTTCGAATTATCCCAAGAAACTCCTGCCATTGCTGCTCCACTGTTTTCCCTGCTCGGCTTCCCTTCCTATCAACTCTGGCAACTTCCTTCCTCCTTTGTGGTGATGTTCCTCAATTATAATCACAAATGAGCAACAGATCTAACTGAAAGAGGGAGGTTTGAGAGATGTGATACCGGGCACTATTGGAGGATTTATTAACAAGATATAAATAGAGAGGGAGACTGAAACAGAGAGGGAGTATGGATTAAGAGGTGTAAAAATAGAGAAAAATAGATTGTTGACAGAAGTAAATGTACTTCGCTACTCTGGCAATTTCTGTGTGCTGTGTTGCTCAGTATAACGAATGTGCAACAGAGTGATATGTTCGCATTCTCTGTCTGATGCCAGAACTTTTATCTACACTAATATGACAGACGCCAGCCATTGACAGAACCCAGCAGGTCAGTATATTTGTTTCCGTGTCGTGTGTTAATTAATTGAAATAAGGTGGGACACACGCAGCAGGAATTTATAACAGACAAACTGATAAGAATGAGAGAGGAGAGCATGGAAACCCAGAGAGGGGAAATTCTTGAGAGAATGGGAACAGAACACATCAGCTGACAATCAAACAATGTTTAAATGTTTTATAAATTTCGTACATCGTCTGCATCATATTTTGTGAACTATGTCTCAATTATTAACTCTGCATGTCTTGTGCATACCTGAACAGTCTTTTCTATCTGCACACACTGACCGAGTACATATCAAATCATTTCTCCTCTATTCCAAACTATTGTGTTTTGTTTACATCGTCACTCGCCATTCCTTTAGACAAGGATATTCTTTTTCCTTCTCTGCACTTTATTTTATTCTGACTATAAGAAGATATTGGTGTCTGGGGGATATCGCTTTACTCCTGCCCAGTCTGCATTTCCTATTCTCCAATTCCTTTCTGGTTGCTAACCAGTCACATAGATGCTGTCTCTGACTCTTTAATCCCAATAAATACAGCAATTGGAAATGTAATGCTAACTTTTAAGCTAAGGCCAAAGGAAACGGGAAAGAAAATGTGTATAAACCGTGAAAAAATGATTGCAACTTTAGAGGCAAATTATTGAATGTATTGTGTTAAAGATAAAATGTTGCCTTACCAGGGAAATGAGAGGAAAGTTCAGCATTTCCTGTCTTTCTTCAGGGCAATTGTGTCCAGAGACAGGGCTTACATTGGCACTTATAGTGGAGGAGGCTTCAGCGCAGTGACAACCTCTTGAATGGCTCTTAGGAATGTGGTTGCACCGAACGCCTCATGTGGATAACACAGTAGAGTCATCGAGCCTGTGAAAAGAAATCTTCACCTTTCCCCTTTATGTCTAATAGTGTGAGAGTAATTGGAGATGAGCACAAAGACCAATAGCAGGCAATGTCAACTTCCCACCCAGAACAGGTATTTATGTTACATTTAAAGTGTTGTAGTGAAAGGGGTTAACTGGAACTGTTTGTTCCGTGAATCAAATTAATGTCTGTCCCCATGGATACTGACTGTGTCACTGGAGGGTTTCCCGCTTCTATTAATAAGTGGTTTCTTTCAATGTGTTATCAAATAGTATCAGTGGCTGTGTCATCCTCAATACGATTGTGATCAGCAGTTCCAGAGAGGAGCGAGATCAGAATCTGTGACCAGCAGATTGGGATGTTCCAATATTGGATCAGAATGTGAGAACAATGGAGTGGAAAGTTACGACAACGCACCAGAATTTGAGAGGAATAGATTGGAATATTCCAATAATGGACAGGAGTTTATCTGATGGCCTTGACTGGCTTACATTCAATTGGATACGATTAACATTGCGAATAGAAGCTGTCCTGATAATTATTCAAGCAGGTTACTGTCTCATTCTCACTTTTGTTGGTGTTCCTGGTAAGTTTCTCTGTGTCTTTCCATTTATTAATTCTGTAAGACTTTGTGAACAGCACCTCGACTTCTATTTTCTGTATTTGACAAAGATGGAAACTATTGTATTCACTATCAGTCACAAACTCAATTCTAATGCCATGGCTTCACTTCCAAACATCTGAGGATGAAGAAAAGTATTCATAGCCACCTTTGGCCCATTTTGCCCTGTGCTGATCTGTATCATAATATTCACTTTATCACCAATAATATCCCCAGTCTTCACTTCTGCCTCAGTGCTGTTTATAAATAAATCATAATCTGCTCCTTTCCAGTTGCAGTTCTCTTCTGGACACACTTGCAGTTACTAAAATTTTGACTGGAGACTGATTCTTGTCTCTACCTGGACCTATGCCAGTTGCAAAGTGTGAAGACAGATTGATTCGAAAATGAGGTGGTCACGGCTTTGTGTCACTGGTTTCAGCATAACCCATCGATGGTCATCAAATGACAGTTTCACTGAACTGTTTAGATTCTAGAACTCTCCGAGCAGGAGTGGGTGCCATGTCCATCATCTCCTAAGTGCAGTGCTCCGATGTATTCACTTGGTGACAGAGGCCGTCTCTCTTCACCCCAACCCCACTGACCCACTGTTGAGTGAAATACATTAATTCTGTCTCCACAGAAGATGATACAGAAAACCTTCCAGAAATTCTACAGGACAGTGACTGTGAAAATGAGAAACTGTGCGAGATTAGAATTAATAAAGAGGAATTGCTCAAAACTAATTGATCTGAAGTTTGGTACTTTGCTCTGGTATGCCCCAGAGAATACATGGAGGTGGGAATAGAGCTAGTGAAAGAATTACAGGGTCAGACAGCTCTTCAGTCCAACCAGTCCATATCAAACATAATCCCAAACTATCCTAGTCCCACCTGCCTGGGCTTGACCAGGCTTGGAGGGCTGAATTTTCTTTGTTTTTTGATCTTTGTAAGTTCACTTCGAAGTTGTTCCCCTCTCAGCTTTGAACTTAGCACTTGACTTTTGGCCACCCCTCCCCCTGAGAAATGGACCTTGGTTATTCAGAATATTCATGGAATTGAAATTTTATAAAAAATCTGTCATGTCAGCCCTCAGGCTTTGACACTCCAGGGGAAAACCTTTCAAACTATTCGGCCTCTCCCTACAGTTCAAACCCTCCAGTCGAGGAACATCCTTGTAAATCTTTTTTCTGCGCCCTCTCAAAAATAACAACTTTCTTCCTTTAGCAGAGCCAATCGATATGTGTGCAGTATTCTTAAAGTGACCTCATCAATGTCTTGTACAGGAGCAACATGCCATCCCAACCCCTATACCCAATGCCCTGACTGATTAGGGCAATCATGGCAAATGTGTCCTTCCCTACCCTGTCTCACATGCTACTCCACTTTGAAGGAACTATGTGAGTGCAGCCAAGGTCTCTTTATTCAGCAACAGTCCCCAGGGCCCCAACATTAACTGTATAAGACCAGAAGTCTATAAGACATAGGAGTGGAAGTAAGGCCATTTGGCCCATCAAGTCCACTCTGCCTTTTAAATCATGGCTGATGGGCATTTCAACTCCACTTCCCTGCACGCTCCCTGTAGCCCTTGATTCCTTGTGAGATCAAGAATTTGTCGATCTCTGCCTTGAAGGCATCCAACGTCCTGGCCTCCACTGCACTCAGTGGCAATGAATTCCACAAGCCCACCACTCGCTGGCTGAAGAAATTTCATCTCATTTCAGTTTAAAATTTGTCGCCTCTAATTTTAAGGCAGTGCCCATGGGTCAAAGAACAAAGAACAAAGAAAATTACAGCACAGGAACAGGCCCTCCGGCCCTCCAAGCCTACGCCAATCAAGATCATCTGTTAGCGAGTTTTGAGAAGATTTGTAGCTCAAGTTGAGTTTCTGGATGTGACTTTGCTCGCTGACCTGGAAGGTTAGTTTTCAGACGTTTCGTCACCATTCTAGGTAACATCATCAGTGAGTCTCCGATGAAGCACTGGTGTTATGTCCCGCTTTCTATTTATCTGTTTAGGTTTCCTTGTGTTGGTGATGTCATTTCCTGTTCTTTTTCTCAGAGGATGGTAGATGGGCTCCAAATCAATGTGTTTGTTGATGGAGTTCCAGTTGGAATGCCATGCTTCGAGGAATTCTCGTGCATGTCTCTGTTTGGCTTGTCCTAGGATGGATGTGTTGTCCCAATCAAAGTGGTGTCCTTCCTCATCGGTATGTAAGAATACTAGTGATAGTGGGTCATGTCGTTTTGTGGCTAGTTGATGTTCATGTACCCTGGTGGCTAGCTTTCTGCCTGTTTGTCCATTTGATTGTCCAATTGTCCTGTTTGATTTGGACAACACATCCATCCTGGGTCAAACCAAACAGAGACACGCACGAGAATTTCTAGAAGCATGGCATTCCAACCGGAACTCCATCAACAAACACATTGATTTGGAGCCAATGTACCATCCTCTGAGGAAACGAACGGGAAATGACATCACCAACACAGGAAATGACATCACCAACCCAAAGAAACCGAAACAGATCAAAAGAAAGTGGAACATAACACCAGCGCTTCATCGGAGGCTCACTGATGATGTTACCTAGAATAGCGATGAAACGTCTGAAAACTAACCTTCCAGCTCAGCGAGCACACTCACATCCAGAAGATCCTCTGTCTAACATGTCATCTATTTTCTAACGGTCTGGGTCCATTTTCTCCCTGCCCATCCATATGCCTGTCCAAATATATCTTAAAGGACGCTAACGTGTCTGCGTCTACCACCTCCGCTGGCAACGCATTTAAAGCACCCACCACCCTCTGTGCAAAGAACTTTCCACGCATATCTCCCTAAAACTTTCCTCCTCTCACTTTGAACTCATGACCCCTAGTAATTGAGTCCCCCATTCTGGGAAAAAAGCTTTTTGCTACCCACCCTGTCTATACCCCTCATGACTTTGTAGACCTCAATCAGGTCCCGCCTCAATCTCTGTCTTTCTGATGAAAATAATCCTAATCTACTCAACCTCTCTTCATAGCTAGCACCCTTCATACCAGGCAACTTCCTGGTGAACCTCCTCTGCACCTTCTCCAAAGCATTCACATTCGTTTGGTAATATGGCAAACAGAGCTGTACACAGTACTCCAAATGTGGCCAAACCAAAGTCCTATACAACTGCAACATGACCTGCCAACTCTTGCACTCATTACCCCGTCCAATGAAGGAAAGCATGCCATATGCCTTCTTGTCCACCCTATTGACCTGTGTTGCCACTTTCAGGGAACAATGGACTGAAACACCCAGATCTCTCTGTTCATCAATTTTCCCTCGGACTTTTCCATTTACTGTATAGTTCGCACTTGAATTTGATCTTTCAAAATGCATCACCTTGCATTTACCCAGATTGAACTCCATCTGCCATTTATCTGCCCAACTCTCCAGTCTATCTATATTCTGCTGTAATCTCTGACAGTCCCCTTCACTATCTGCTACTCCACCAATCTTAGTGTCATCTGCAAACTTGCTGATCAGACCACCTACACCTTCCTCCAAGTCATTTAAATATATCACAAACAGCAGTGGTCCCAGCACAGATCCCTGTGGAACACTACTGGTCACAGGTCTCCAGTTTGAGAAACGCCCTTCCACTACAACTCTCTGTCTCCCGTTGCCTAGCCAGTTTTTTATCCATCTAGCTAGCACACCCTGGACCCCATGTGACTTCACGTTCTCCATCAGCCTGCCATGGGGAACCTTATCAAACGCCTTACTGAAGTCCATGTATATGACATCTACAGCCTTTCCCTCACCAATCAACTTTGTCACGTCCTCAAAGAATACTATTAAGTTGGTAAGACATGATGTTCCCTGCACAAAACCATGTTGCCTGTCACTGATATGCCCATTTTCTTCCAAATGGGAATAGATCCTATCCCTCAGTATCTTCTCCAGCAGCTTCCCTTCCACTGATGTCAGGCTCACCAGTCAATAATTTCCTGGATTATCCTTGCTGCCCTTCTTAAACAAGTGGACAACATTACCACGTCTCCAGCCCTCGGGACCTCACCTGTGTCTAAAGATGCTGCAAAGATATTTGTTAAGGCCCGGGCTATTTCCTCTCTCGCTTTCCTCAGCAACCTGGGATAGATACCATCCAGACCAGGGGACTTCTCCAGCTTAATGAATTTTAGGATACCCAACACTTCCTCCTTCCTGATGTCAACTTGACCTAGAGTAAGCAAATATCTATCCCTAACCTCAACATCTGTCATGTCCCTCTCCTTGGTGAATACCAAGGCAAAATACTCGTTAAGAGTGTCACCCATTTTCTCTGAATCAGCACATAACTTTCCTTCTTTGTCCTTAAGCGGTCAAATCCTCTCTCTAGTTACCCTCTTGCTCTTTATATATGAATAAAAGGCTTTGGGATTTTCCTTAACCATGTTTGCCAGCAATATCTCATGACCTCTCTTAGCCCTCTTAATCCTTCGTTTCAGATTCGCTCTGCATTCCCGATATTCTTGTAAAGCTTCGCCAGTCTTCAGTTGCCTAGACCTCATGTATGCTTCCTTTTTTACTCTTGGCTAGTCTCACAATTTCAACTGTCATCCATGGTTCCCTAATCTTGCCTTTTCTATTCCTCATTTTCACAGGAACATGTCTCTCCTGCATGCTAATCAACCTCTCCTTAAAAGCCTCCCACACACCAAATGGGGATTTACCTTCAAACAGTTTCTCCCAATCTACATTCCTCACATCCTCCGGAAACTTGGTATAGTCAGCCTTCTCCCAGTTTAGTACTCTTCATTTAGGACCACTCCCATCCTTGTCCATGCGTATTGTAAAACTTACGGAATTGTGGTCACTATTTCCAAAGTAGTCCCCTACTGTAATATCAACCACCTGGCCAGGTTCATTCCCCAGCACCAGGTCCAGTATGGCACCTTCCCGAGTTGGACTACATACATACTCCTCGAGAAAACCCTCCTGGACACACCTTACAAATTCTGCTCCATCTTGACCCCTAACACTGAGTGAATCCCAGTCAATGTTGGGAAAATTAAAATCTCCCATCACCACCAGCCTGTTTCTCCTCCAACTTTCCATTATCTGTTTACATATTTGTACCTCTATCTCATGCTCGCTGTTGGGAGGCCTGTAGTACAGCCCCAATTTTGTTACTGCATCCTTCCTATTTCTGAGTTCTACCCATATTGCTTCATTGCTTGAGTCCTCCATGGGGCCTTCCTTCAGTACGGCTGTGTTATCGTCTTTGACAAGTACTGCAATTCGTCCACCCCTTTTTCCTCCCTCTCTAACCCCACTGAAGCATCGATATCCTGGGACAACTAGTTGCCAATCATATTCTTCCCTCAACCAAGCCTCAGTAACAGCAATAACATCATACTCCCAGGTACTGATCCAAGCCCTAGGCTCATCTGCCTTATCAACTACACCTTTCGCATTAAAACAAATGCACCTCAGACCACCTGTCCCTTTGTGTTCATCATCTGCTCCCCGACAACTGTTCCCTTTAGTCACACTGACTCCATTAACTAGTTCCCTACAGGCTTTCGTTCCTACCTCTTTTCTGTCCAATATTTGGTTCCCATCCCCCTGCCACATTAGTTTAAACCCTCCCCCACAGCATTAGCAAAAGTACCCCCAAAGACATTGGTTCCAGTATGGCTCAGCTGTAGACCATCCAATTTGTAATAGTTCAACGTTTTCCAGAACCGGTTCCAAAGTCCCAAAAATCTGAACCCCTCCCTCCTACACCATCTCTCAAGCCATGCATCCATCCTAGCTGTTCTTTCATTTCTGCACTGACTAGCACATGGCACTGGTAGCAATCCTGAGATTACTACCTTTGAGGTCCTACTTTTTAACTTGGCTCTTAACTCCCTAAATTCTGCTTGTAGGACCTCATCCCGTTTTCTGCCTATATCGTTGGTGCCTATATGCAACACGACAACTGGCTGTTCACCCTCCCCCTTCAGAATGTTCTGCAGCCGACCGGAGACATCCCTGACCCGTGCACCTGGGAGGCAACATACCATTCGGGAGTCCCGTTTTCCACCGCAGAACCGCCTATCTATTCCCCTTACAATTGAATCCCCAATGACTATCGCCCTTCCACTCTTTTTCCTGCCCAAGGACATGAAGACGGCCCACGCTCGAGGTAAGCTTTTTAAAGTGGGAATAAAAAATGTTACCTTCCCGACAGCCTCCTGGCGCTCTCTCTGTCTGGCTCTCGCTCTCCTCCCGCCTAACACAAACAACTTAGTCTCCCCTAGTCTCCTGCCTAACAGAAACAACTTCCTAGCGTGCACCCCTTCTAAGCCATCCATTATTTTGTAAGTTTCTATTGGGTCTCCCCTCAACCTTCTGAACTCTGATGAGTACAATCCCAGGATCCTTAGCCGTTCATCATACGTTAAACGTACCATTCCAGGGATCATCTGTGTGAATCTCCGCTGGACATGCTCCAGGGCTAGTATGTCCTTCCTGAGGTGTGGGGCACAAAGTCTTGCCCTGCTTTACTCTACCAAACGCAAAACCTCTCATTTACCTAAATTAAACTCCATCAGCCACTCCTTGGCCCATTGGCCCATCTGATCAATGTCCCTTTGCACTCTGAGATAAACTTCACCACTGTCCACGGCACCACTTTTTGATGTCATCTGTAAACTTACTAACCATGTCTCTGATATTCACATCCAAACCCTTTATATTAATGATGGAAAGCAGGGAACTCAGCACTGATACTTGCAGCACACGGCTGGTCACTGGTCTCCAGTCTGTAAAACAATCCCCTGCCTTCAAGCCAATTTTGAATTCAATTGGCTTGCTCCCCCTGGATCCCATGTGATTACCCATGACTAATCTGTCTACCATTCGGAATGTTATGTAACACCTTCCTGAAGCCGATTTGGAAAGTGTCTGCCACACTGCCTTCATCAACCTTCTTTATCACCTCTTCAAAATAATCAAGTTAGTGAGACGTGATTTACACTGCACAAAGCAATGTTTACTATCCCTATTCACTTCTTGCCTTTCCAAATGTATGTAAATCCTATCCCTCAGAATCCCCTCCCACAACTTATCCAGCTCTCATGTCAGGCTCACTGGTCTCTGGCACACTGGCTTGCCGGGTCACTGTTTCCTTTTCTAGTCCCACCTCTCCCCTGATCACTACAAATTTTAAATGCAGCCAGGTTGGTGATGTGGCTGATAATATAGGTCTCAGACTGGGTCAGGGTCAGTGTAAGGAAAGAGTCAGACAGTTTTCTTGAATCTGCTAAAATGACACATTTATGACCAAACCAATTTTACTCAAACTATGATGCAAAGAAGAAACACACACACACACACACACACACACACACACACAGACACACACACACACACACACGCACACACACACGTATATTTGATGACAAGCTGAAATATTAATTTGAAAGAACTTTGTCCACGCAACAGTTGAACTCATGATAAAAGGAAAAATGTGAGAGATTGTCCCAAAGGTTATTCTGCTTCCAAATTTATTCTGCTTGGACAAGTTGTTGACAATGGGATTATTTCCTGGAACTGATAGATTTGGCTGAATTCCCTTTGCTACAGGCAGTGGGAGATTCCAATTAATCCTCATCATGAATCCTCTATGAGTGGTAAAGATGATTGGTGCGTTTTCAGCTCTCATACATTGATGCGATGAGGAACAGGGAAATAGAGAGGGAGCGATAGGCTGTTGCTTTTCAGGTGGGTTGTGTTTCTTTTCCCCTCTCTGAGTTGAATCGCGCAATAATGCTATCCAACCCCCAAACATGAACATGTGAGGTCCTCTTGAACATTGTCCGAGCTATTAGTTTCCATCACATTCCCTGCTCCATGTTGGCGCATCATTGCTGCTGTCATACATAGAGTCATTTCCTGAGCAACAAAAGGGCCGACTTGATTTAAAGACATGTTTATATGTGCCTGCATAATTTAAAAATAACAAGTCTTGTGGTTTTCACAACATCTATATTAAAATGAATGTGTCTTACTCCTAAAGAAATACAGAAATTAGTGGAAAAGGTCAGCAGCCTGGCAGCATCTATGAAGAGAAATTAGAATTAATGTTTCAGGTCAAGTGAACCTTCCTCAGAATCTGTTTTATTTTTCAAATTATTTCCCCAGTTGTATTCTCCCAATCGAGACAAATTATCTGTCACGTATTCACCATTTACACTCTCCTTAAGTTCTAATATAGTCAAGAATATTTCTGATTCTCAGAACTAAACTGTTAATCCTCCATAACATAATGCCTTCATCACAGGACAGTGTATAGAGAACCATCTTTGAAAAGTTTCAAAGGCCATTGTGATTATTTTTAGTTTTGGGCATCATACCTACAGACAGAGGATGAGATTGATTCTCAGCAATGCCCTGTACAGAAGCAGGGAAACATGCCTAACATCATACCCAGCACCCTTTTCAAGAAACAGCACTATTCCATTTACTTTCCAAGTCACTTGCGACATCTTCACACTAACTTTATATGATTTCTGCACCAGGACACACAAATCACTCAGTAGCACCAATCTCTGCGTTACTTCTCCAGTCATATAATTTACTGCTGTTTTATCCTTTCCCCAAAACACAAATGTCCCACAACCCACACTATACTGTTTTATTTGCGTTGCCGAAGTTTGCTCCCAAACAACCCCTGTCTGCACACCAGTGTAGATCGCCTCCCTCCACTTGTCATCTTATTTGGTGACTATAATGCTGTACTCGCACATTGAGCTCCAATCCGATCAGCCCTTCATCGAAATCTTTAATCTGGATTGTAAACTGTTGATGAACTCACAACATTCCTTGAGGAATTCCGTTAGTCTCAGCTTTCCAACCTGAAACTAAATAATTATCTATATTCTGCATTTCTTGTTAGCTAACCAGGACTCGCTGTGTAGCAGCTGGAAAAGGTTGCAGGGTCTCTCCTGTGGTGTGTAGCTGGTTGTCGAGAAGTATCTGAGCTCAGCAACACACCATTAGGGGCATTTGTTTTCAGATCATCAGGTAGAGGTTGTACTGTCAATGATTCTGATCCTTGAGTGTTTAAAAAACAAGCACAGAATATAGACTGACACTTGAGTAAAATGCTGTAAGGTCAAAAATGCTGTCTTTTAGATGCAGCAATAAATCTAGTCTGCCCTCTCAATCAGGTGCTCAATTTTCCCCGGACATGTATCGAGGAGAAGGGGAGGTTTCCTATCAGTCTGGTTAGCATCTGTCCCTTTAAGAACATCACAAATATAGATAAGCTTCTGGTTAATTTCATTTTTGGCTGTGGGTGCTGTGTGGAAAAATTGCCACAATTGGTACACAATAAAATAAAAAGTCTTTGATGAGTGACCTTCCAGACGTTTGCAAAGTCATAAGGGACACAGGAGTGTAAACAGCCAAGGTCTTTTCCCCGGGGTGGGAGAGTCCAAAACGAGAGAGCACAGCTTTAAGGAGAGAGGGGAAAGGTTTAAAAGGGACTTAAGGGGCAACATTTTCATGCAGAGGGTGATGTGTTTATGGAATGAGCTGCCAGAGGAAGTGGTGGAGGCTGGTACAATAACAACATTTAAATGGCTTCATGATGGGTATATGTTTCGGAATGGTTTAGAGAGGAATGGACCAAATGCTGGCAAATGGGTCCAGATTTATTTCGGATATCTGGATGGCGTGGATGAGTTGGAGCGAAAGCTCTGTTTTCATGCTGTATATCTCTGTGTCTCTATGATAACAACCATGACTGTTTGAATGGGGACATCCTTTTCCTCTGCAACAGCTTTGAAGGGAGGAGTGAGACAACAACAAACAGGATACGAGCTGCAGTTGGCCAATTGGACCCTCGAGCCTGCTGCTTAATGTAGAAAGATCATGGCTGATCTGTTTGTGGCTGAACACACTTTTCCTGTTTATTCCCAATAATGGACTCTCTTGTCCATTAAATGTCTTTTGAGCTCCGCCTTGAATATCTTCACTAACCCAGTGTTCACTATCCCCTGGGGATGAGAACACCACAGACAGCACAATGTTAAAGAGAAAGATATATTCGTATCTCAGTCTTAATTGGGAGACTCCTTAAAGTGTGTTAGCCTCACAGCAAATTACCTCCTCGAAATATTCCCGATACCTTCAGACCAGACAGGATAAGAAATTGGAGCAGAATTTGCGATCTGGCCCATCGAGTCTGCTCTGCTGTTCGATTAAGCTTGACATATTTCTCAAAACAATTCTCTCGCCTTCTCACCATAACCCTTGAACTGCTTATTCATCAGAATGTATCGATCTCCATGGCTGTGTGCATGTGCGTGCGTGCATGTGTGTGTGTATGTGTGTGCGTGTGTGTGTGTGTTTCTGCTTTATGGACGGAGACAGGGTGGTCATGGAGGATTGTCCTTCAGACTGGAAGCCTGTGGTTAGCGGTGATCCACAGGGATCGGTGCTACATTTACTTTTGGTTGTCATTTAAATGAATGATTTAGATGAAAATTATAGAAGGCAAGGTTAGCAAGTTTACGGATGACACTGAGATTATTTGAACCATGGACAGACAAGGTTATCCAAGATTACAAAGAGATCCTGAGCAAATGAATGAATCATAAAGATGCACAGTATGGGAACAAATCCTTTGGTCCACATATCCATGCTGCCCAGGTATCCGAAATTAATCTCATCCCATTTGCCAGCATTTGGCCTACATTCCTCTGGACCCTTCCAATTCATATACCCATCCTTTGAAATGGTGTTTTCACAAGCCTCCAGCACTTTATCTGGCAGTTCATTCGTATGGTTTTTAAATCTTTCCCGTTGTTCCATAAACCTGTGCCTTCTAATGTTTGACTCCCCATACTCTGGGAAAAAGACCCTGACTATTCACCCTAACCATGCCCTTCATGATTTTATAAACATATATAAGGTGCACATTTTACTCCAATCAACATGAACGGCTGTGCTTTCTGTTATCCCGGGCCTGAATTCTGAAATTCAACACTGGTCCTTCTCAATCAAGTCACAATTCTGGAAAATATTTCACCAACTTGTTTAGACATTTTATGAAACACTGCTGTGGGATTTAAATCGAGACCTCTGGTCCAAAGGTGAAGGCCACCACGCTGGGATGGCCCCTGAATCTACAATATGACTGTCCCGTATATTTGCTCATCAATCTGTTCTGACAGGCTGTGACACACCTCTGCAACTGGCAGGAGTTGTATCCAGAACTTCTGGTCCAGAGCTAGTGACATTATCATAGATTCAGAGATTGGAATTGAATCAGAGCACAGGCACAGAGGCATTGGCGCTACCCATTACACAAGACCAAAGTCATGCCCAGATTTTGAGTCGCATTTTACGTGCCAACTTTCAGCTGAATTTGAATTCATCAAATTCTGGTTAAATTTACTGAAGTACACAGGGAAGATTTTTCAGTGTTGAACAAATGCAAGGTACTTGCCTCAACTACAGGATGTTGAGGGAATGTGCTGTGCCATTGAGATAAACTATTAACATCTTTAATTGCTTGGCTATGATTTCCAGCTCAAATGGTTATTATCTGAAATCCTCCCTCTACTGACCCCTTCTCCCACCGCCAACACACCTCCTCCTCCTGGACACCATCCCCAAGCCTCCTACCCTCCCTCGACTTCTTCATCTCCAACTGCCATTGAGACATCAATTGCCTCAACCTCTCCAGCCCTCTCACCCACTCCAACCTCGCCCCGCTGATCATACAGCCCTCCGCTGCCTTGTCTCCAACCCTCACCTCACTATGAAACCCGAGGACAAGGGAAGCACAGTTGCAGAATGGCGCACTGACCTCGACATTGCTGAGACCAGATGCTAGCTCTCTGACACCTCCCTCTACTGCCTCCTTGATCATGACCCCACCCCTGACCACCAATACATCATCTCCCAGACCATCCTCAACCTCATCACCTCAGGTGGCCTCCCACTCACAGCCTCCAACCTCATCGTTCCATAATCCTGCACCGCCCGCTTCTATCTCCTTCCCAAAATCCACAAACCTGCCTGCCCTAGTCAACCCATTGTGTCTGCCTGCTCCTGTCCCACAGAACTTATCTCCACCTATCAGGACTCCATTTTCTCCCCCTTGGTCCAGCAACTCCCCACCAATGTCCATGATACCACCCACGCCCTCCATCTCCTCCAGAACTTCCAATTCCCTGGTCCCCAACACCTCATCTTCACCATGGACCTCCAATCCCTGTATACTTGTAATCCCCATACAGATGACCTAACGGGCCTCTGCTTCTTCCTGTCCCCCAGGCCCGACCAGTCTCCCTTCACTGACACCCTTGTCAGCTTAGCTGAACTCGTCCTCACCATTAATAACTTCTCCTTCAAGTCCTTCCACTTCCTACAGACAAAGGGGTTGGCCGTAGGACCCACATGGGCCCAAGCTATGCCTGCCTCTTTGTAGGTTACATAGAACAATCCCTTTTCCGAAGCCGCACTGGCCCTAAACCCCACCTCTTCCTCCGTTATATTGATAACTGTATCGATGCCGCCTCGTGATCCCACAAGGAGCTCAAACAGTTCATCCACATCACCAACACCTTCCACCCCAACCTTGAGTTTCGCTGGACCATTTGTGATACATCTCTCTCCTTCCTGGGCCTCTGTGTTTCCATCTCTGGAAAACACCTGGAAAACAATATCCATTTCAAGCCTACCAACTCCCACAGCTACCTAGAATACACTTCTTCCCACCCACCTTCCTGCAAAAATGTCATCCTGTATTCCCAATTCCTTCACCTCCTCTTCATCTGTTCCTGAGATGAGGCATTCTACTCTCAGACGTCCCAAATGTCTTCGTTTTTCAAGGGCTGCAACTCCCCCTCCACAGTGGTTGAAAATACCCTCGAACGCATCTCTCATGTTTTCCACAACTCATCCCTCGCACCCCCTCCCCTCAATAAAACCAAAACAGAATCTTCTTGTCCTTTGATACCCCACCCGCCCCGACCACCCCCACCAACCTCCAGATCCAACACATCATCCTCCAGCACCTGAGCCATCTGCAATCTGACCCCACCACCAACGACATTTTTCCCTCACCACTCTTCCCTGCTTTCCGGAGGGACCACTTTCTCCACGAATCTCTTGTCCGCTCCACACTCCCCTCCAGCTCCATGTCACCCGGTTCTTTTCCCTGCAACTGCGAGAAGTGCGGAACGTGCCCCTACCCCACCACCCTGAACCATCCATCCCAGGCCACAGGAAAACCTTCCACATCAAACAGATGTTCGCCTGCACATCTGCTGATGTATATTGTATCCCCTCTTCCTGATGTGGCCTCCTCTTCATTGGGGAAAACAAGCGAAGCCTTCAAAACCGCTTTGTGGAACATCTACGCTCCACACCCTGGATGACATGTCCATCCTGGGCCTCATCCAATGCCACAATGATACCACCCGAAGGCTGCAGGAACAGGACCTCATATTCCGCTTGGGAACCCTGCAGCCTAATGGTATCAATGAGGACTTCACAAGCTTCAAAATCTCCCAACCCCCCACTGCATCTCAAAACCAGCCCAGCTCGTCCCTGCCTCCCTGACCTGTCCATCCTTTCTCCCAGTGATCCACTCCTCCCACCTCAACCCCCACCCCTACCTCCTACCAGCCAGTGTCATCCCTGTCTCGATGGCCTGTCCCCTCTTCCCTTGACTGACCAACCTCCACCCTAACTCCCCACCTATACTCACCTTTACTGGCTCCATCCCAGCCTCCTTGACCTGTCTGTCTCCTCTCCACCTATCTGTTCATTTATCCATCTTCCATCCACCTGCCCCTCTCTCTCTCTCTATTTATTCCAGAATCCCCTTCCACTCCCCTATTTCTGAAGAAGGGTCCAGACCCGAAATGTCAGCTTTCCTGCTCCTCTGATGCTGCTTGTCCTGCTGTGTTCATCCAGCTCGATACTTTGTTATCTCAGATTCTCCAGCAGCAGCAGTTCCTACTATATCTGGAGACTGCAATGTTCGGGAAAGAAATTCTGCAGACGTGTTCTGCACTCTGAAGAATCTCGATCAGCCATTACTGAACACCAGACACGACAAAAGAGCATAATTTCCAACCCCAAAAGATCATATTGCAGATCACTATTTCCCACCTCTAAGGTGTGCCTGCCCTCCTCCTAAAAGCATTAAATGTTACAAAGCAACAAATTATATTCCAGGATCAAAAACAAAGTTGCTGGAAAAGCTCAGCAGATCTCGCAGCATCTTTGCAGGAAAAAAAACAGAGTCAATGTTTGGGGTTCAGTGACCCTTCCTCAGAATTGATGGTGGCTGAGAAAATGTCAGTTTATATGCTGAAAATAGGGAGGTGGGTGGGGTAGAGAGTAAACGAGACGCTCGGGCCCAAAGAGAGAGAAAGAAGTTGGACAGACAAAGGAGTTAATAACGATCAGGCTGGGAGGGTGAGCAGTTGTTAATAGGGACTGTTAGTGACGAACAACAGGGAGTGTGTAATGGCAGGTTGTGTGGTAACAAGGCCTGGTGTGTGCAGTGGGGTGTGGGACATGGGAGAGCTTAGGCCCTAAAATTATTGAACTCAATACTGAGTCCGGAGGGCTGCAGGGTCCCCAAGTGGAAAATGAGGTGTTGTTCCTCCAGCTTGCTTTGGGCTTCACTGTAACACTGCAGCAAGCCAGAGACAGAGATGTTGGCCAGGGAGCAGGGTGGTGCATTAAAGTGGCAGGCAACAGGCAGTTTAGAGACTTTTTTTACAAGCTGAGCATCGATGTTCTACCTCGCGGTCACCAAGTCTTCACTTCATTTCCCAATGTAGAGGAGACCACATTGTGAGCAGCGAATGCAGTCGCCCAGATTCTGGGAAGTGCAAGTGAAGTGTTGCTTCACCTGGAAGGTATATTTGGCGATACTGGGGAGTGAGGGGGTAAATGGGCAGGTGTTGCACCTTCACCGGTTACAGGGGAAGGGCCATAGGGCTGTGGGGAATTGTTGGGGGTGAAGGAAGTGTGTACCAGGGGGTCCCAGAGAGAACGGTCCCTGCGGAAGGCAGGCCTGTGATGCTGCTTGGCCTGCTGTGTTCATCCAGCTTCACACTTTGTTATCAAGGGAGAGGTGGTCTGGTGGTGGCATCTCACTGAACGTGGCAGAAATGGCGTCTGATGATCTTCTGGATGTGGATGCTGTTGGGATGGTTAGTGAGGCTACGGGGAACCCTCTTGCTGTTGCAGGAGGAAGGAGAAGGAGTGAGGGCAGAAGTGTGCGAGATTGGATCAGACCTGGTTGAGGGCCCTGTCAACAAAGGAGCTGGGGAATCCTTGGTTGAGGAGGAAGGTGGACATGTCGGAGGCTCTCTTGTTGAAGTTAGCCTCATCTGGACATATGTGCTGGAAACAGAGGAACTGAGAGAATGGGATGGAGGGAGTCTTTGCGAAAATAAAGACCGGAGTTTGTAGGCCTTCTGGAGCTGAGAGGGTCTTTCGAAACATGTCAGGGTTGTGTGGGGGTGCGGTGGGAATATCACTCGCTGGGCTGTGGTGTGGCAGATTATGTTTAATTTGCATAAATGCAAGACATTTACAGGATTTTACAGGAAGGAGGGTGTGAGGACATATAGCCCAGGTAGCTGTGGGAGACAGTGGATTTGTAATGAATATCAGTGGCCAGTCTATCCCAGAAATGGAAACAGAAATGTTGAAGAAGGGAAGGGAGGGGTCAGAAATAGACCAGGTGAAAGTGAGGGCAGGGTGGAAGTTGGAAGCAAAATATGTGAAGCTTTCCAATTCCAGACGAGAGAGAGAAGCAGTACTGATGATATCTCAGATTCTCCAGTATCTGCAGTTCCTACTATCTCCGGTGATATCCTTGATACAGTGGAGAAAGAGCTGTGGGTGGAGGAGGGTAGCAGAATAGGACTGGGAAAAGGAATGTTCCACGTACCCAATGAAGAGACAGGCATAACTAGGGCCCATCTGGGTGCCCATTGGCAAACTCTCTACCCTGAAGAAAATGAATCTCCCCATCACAGGCTGGTCTGCAATCCACACTCCCACCACCACCACCCCACGCCTCCTGCTGCCCGCACAAGGCAAACCAAGCTCAGGGTCTTTGCGAAAATAAAGGCAGGAGTTTGTAGGCCTTCTGGAGATGGGAGGGTCTTTCAAAACATGTCAGGGTTGTGTCGGGGGGTGGGAATATCTCTCACTGGGCTGTGGTGTGGCAGATTGTGTTTAATTTGCATAAATGCAAGACATTGCTTTTGGTAAAACAAACAAGGGCAGGACTTATACAATTTAAATTAGGGCCTTTGGTAGTGTTGCAGAACAGAGACTCGGCCATCAGGTATAACTCTTCGAAGTCTGTGTCACATATAGACAGGCTGGTTAAGAAGGCATTTAGTTCGTTACCTTCTTTGCTCAGACCTTTGAGTTTGGGAGTTGGGATGTCATTTTCACATTGTACAGGATGTAGGTGAGGCATCTTCTGATGTACTGTGTCCAGTTCTGGTCGCACTGTTATAGGAAGGATAATATTAATCTGGAGAGGGAACAGCAGAGATTTACCAGGATGTCGGTGGGAATGGATGGTTTGAGATATAAGGATTAGATTAGATTCCCTACGGTGTGGAAACAGGCCCTTTGGCACAACCAGTCCACACCACCCCTTGAAGCATCACACCCAGACCCATCCCCCTATAACCCACACACTCCTGAACACTACGGGCATTTTAGCATGGCCAATCCAACTAGCCTGCACATCTTTGGACTGTGGGAGGAAACCGAAGCACCCGGAGGAAACTCACGCAGACATGGGGAGAACGTGCAAACTCTGCACAGACAGTTGCCCGAGGCTGGAATTGAACCCAGGTCCCTGGTGCTGTGAGGCTGCAGTGCTAACCACTGAGCCACTGTGCTGCCTGTGCCAGGACAAGGGGTGCCATGGGTGTCACTGCCAGAGAGAGATGGTCTGGAATCGGTTTAAATATGAACAAATGGGATGGTTTGGATATATAGATAGAGAGGGGCAGATAGAGAGACAGTGTCATGGAAGGATGTGTTCGCAAGTTTCAGAATGCTGACATGTAGACATACTCCCTTACACCGAAAACACTGCATGGGCCCAACACTGTCGCCTGATTCAATCCGGATACATCACCACTTCAGAGTGTTTTCAGAGGCTGGATAGGCTGGGACTTTACTGACTTGTGCACAGGAGGATGAGGGGTGACCTGATTGAGGCTTTTAAATCATGAGGTGCACAAATAAGTTGAATGTTGGTTACCTTTTCTTGGGGATGGAGGATTTCAAGACTGTGGGGATGTTTCAAATTTTGAGGATCAAACATTTTAAAAGAGACATGGGGGCAATTATTTTACAGAGAGTCGTTCACGTACGGGATAAAATTCCACAGGAAATGGTGGAAGTGAGTGCAGTTACAGCGTTTAAAAGACATTTAGATAAGTACATGAGGAAGAAATCAGTTTGGATGGTGTCGTGCGCTGCTGCCCTCCCAGTCCCTCTCTGAACAAATCCCTGATGGTGCCCATCCCCTGCTGCTGCCTGTGCAGTGGCGTGTGAGGCCAGCAGAGGGAGGCATTGCATCACATCAAACAGCACAGAGACTGTCAGAGATAATAAAATGTGAGGCTGGATGAACACAGCAGGACAAGCAGCATCTCAGGAGCACAAAAGCTGACGTTTCGGGCCTAGACCCTTCATCAGAGAGGGGGATGGGGTGAGGGTTCTGGAATAAATAGGGAGAGAGGGGTAGGCGGACCGAAGATGGAGAGAAAAGAAGATAGGTGGAGAGGAGAGTTTTGGTGGGGAGGCATGGAGGGATTAGGTCAGTCCAGGGAAGATGGACAGGTCAAGGGGGTGGGATGAGGTTAGTAGGTAGGAAATGGAGGTGCGGCTTGGGGTGGGAGGAAGGGATGGGTGAGAGGAAGAACAGGTTAGGGAGGCAGAGACAGGTTGGACTGGTTTTGGGATGCAGTGGGTGGAGGGGAAGAGCTGGGCTGGTTGTGTGGTGCAGTGGCGGGAGGGGACGAACTGGGCTGGTTTTTGGATGCGGTGGGGAAAGGGGAGATTTTGAAGCTGGTGAAGTCCACATTGATACCATTGAGCTGCAGGGTTCCCAAGCAGAATATGAGTTGCTGTTCCTGCAACCTTCGGGTGGCATCATTGTGGCACTGCAGGAGACCCATGATGGACATGTCATCTAAAGATTGGGAGGGGGAGTGGAAACGGTTCATGACTGGGAGGTGCAGTTGTTTATTGTGAACTGAGCGGACGTGTTCTGCAAAGCGGTCCCCATGCCCCCGCTTCGTTTCCCCAATGTAGAGGAAGCCGCACCGGGTACAGTGGATGCAGTATACCCCATTGGCAGATGTGCAGGTGAAGCTCTGCTTAATATGGAAAGTCATCTTGGGGACTGGGATATGGGTGAGGGAGGAGTTGTGGGGGCAAGCGTAGCATTTCCTGCAGTTGCAGGGGAAGGTGCTGGGTGTGTTGGGGTTGGAGGGGAGTGCGGAGCGAACAAGGGAGTCACAGAGAGAGTGGTCTCTCCAGAAAGCAGACAAGGGTCGGGATGGAAAAATGTCTTGGGTGGTGGGGTCGGATTGCAGATGGCGGAAGTGTCGGAGGATGATGCGTTGTATCCGGAGGTTGGCGGGGTGGTGTGTGAGAACGAGGGGGATCCTTGTTGGGCAGTTGTGGCGGGGGCGGGGTGTGAGGGATGTGTCCCGGGAAATGCAGGAGATGCGGTCAAGGGCGTTCTCAACCACTGTGGAGGGAAAGTTGCAGTCCTTGAAGAACTTGGACATCTGGGATGTGCGGGAGTGGAAAGCCTAATCGTGGGAGCAGATGCGGCGGTGGCGAAGGAATTGGGAATGGGGGATGGAATTTTTGCAGGAGGGTGAGTCGGAAGAGATGTATTCTAGGTAGCTGTGGGAGTCGGTGGGCTTGAAATGGACATCAGTTACAAGCTGAGATGGAGACTGAGAGGCCCAGGAAGGTGAGGGATGTGATGGAGATGGCCCAGGTGAACTAAAGGTTGGGGTGGAAGGTGTAGGTGAAATGGATGAACTGTTCGAGCTCCTCTGGGGAGCAAGAGGTGGCGCCGATACAGTCATCAATGTAACGCCGGAGGAAGAGGTGGGGTTTGGGGCCTGTGTAGGTGCGGAAGAGGGGCTGTTCCACGTAACCTACAAAGAGGCAGGCATAGCTGGGGCCCATGCGGGTGCCCATGGCCACCCACTTTGTCTGTCGGAAGTGGGAGGAATGGAAAGAGAAGTTGTTGAGGGTGAGGACGAGTTCAGCGAGGCCGATGAGGGTGTCGGTGGAGGGGAACTGGTCGGGCCTGCAGGACAGGAAGAAGCGGAGGGCCTTGAGTCCATCTGCATGCAGAATACAGGTGTAGACGGAGTGGACATCCATGGTGAAAATGAAGTGTTTGGTGCCAGGGAATTGGAAGTTCTGAAGGAGGTAGAGGGCATGGGTAGTGTCACGGACGCAGGTAGGGAGTTCCTGGACCAAAGGGGAGAAAATGGATTCCAGATAGGTGGCGATGAGTTTGGTGGGGCAGGAACAGGCTGAGACAATGTGTCGACCAGGGCAGGCAAGTTTGTGGATTGTTTGGACATAGAGCAGTTTTTCCACCGCCTTCGCCTCCACGCTTACTTCTTCAACCGGGAACCTAACCCTCCCTCCACTGATCCCTTCACCCGCTTCCAACACAAGTCCTCCTCCTGAACACCACCCCTAGGCCTCCTACACTCCCTTGACCTCTTCGTCTCCAACTGCCATCGAGACATTAACCGCCTCAACCTCTCCACCCCTCTCACACACTCCAACCTCTCCCCTACAGAACGGGCAGCCCTCCGCTCCCTCTGCTCCAACCCCAACCTCGCCATCAAACCCGCAGACAAGGGTGGCGCAGTGGTAGTATGGCGCACTGACCTCTACGTCGCCAAGGCCGAACGCCAACTCTCCAACACCTCCTAAAACCGCCCCCTTCATCATGACCCCACCAACGAGCAACAAACCATCATCTCCAACACCATTCATGACCTCATCACCTCAGGGGACCTCCCACCCACAGCCTCCAACCTTATTATTCCCCAACCCCGCATGGGCCATTTCTATCTCCTTCCCAAAGTCCACAAACCTGCTTGTAACTGATGTCCATTTCAAGCCCATCGACTCCCACAGCTACCTAGAATACACCTCCTCCCACCCACCCTCCTGCAAAAATTCCATCCCCTTTTCCCAATTCCTCCACCTCCGCTGCATCTGCTCCCACGATGAGGCATTCCACTCCCACACATCCCAAATGTCCCAGTTCTTCAAGGACCACAACTTTCCCCCCACAGTGTTCGAGAACGCCCTTGACCGTGTCTCCTGCACTTCCCACAACACATCCCTCACAACCTGTCCCCGCCACAACCGCCCAACGAGGATCCCCCTCGTTCTCACACACCACCCCACCAACCGCCGGATACAACGCATCATCCTCCGACACTTCCGCCATCTACAATCCGACCCCACCAGCCAAGGCATTTTTCCATCCCCACCCTTGTCTGCTTTCCGGAGAGACCACTCTCTCCGTGACTCCCTTGTTCGCTCCACACTGCCCTCCAACCCGACCACACCCAGCACCTTCCCCTGCAACAGCAGGAAATGCTACACTTTGCCCCCAGACCTCCTCCCTCACCCCTATCCCAGGCCCCAAGATGACGTTCGATATAACCTCCCCACCGATAGTCTCCTCTCCACCTATCTTCTTTTCTCTACATCTTCGGTCCGCCTCCCCCTCTCTCCCTATTTATTCCAGAACCCTCTCCCCATCCCCGTCTCTGATGAAGGGTCTAGGCCCGAAACGTCAGCTTTTGTGCTCCTGAGATGCTGCTTGGCCTGCTGTGTTCATGCAGCTTCATACTTTATTATCTTGGATTCTCCAGCATCTGCAGTTCCCATTATCTCAGAGACTGTCAGACCTGCCCCACACAGAGACACACAGATACATACACAAATACACCGATACTTACACAAATAAGGGGAACCTATCAGAATTTCCCTGGTTCTGTGTTTTGCTAATAACTGCATTCATTCCATTTGGTGTGTGTTGGGATTACTGTTATTCCGTGGACAGCATTTCATTATTTGAGTCACTCCATGAGAGTACATCAGTTATTGCTCTCTCCAGTGAGTGTGACAGTGTTTCAGTTGTTCCATGGGGACTGTGACTCTGTGAGATTTTCAGTGCTTGATTATTGAAGATGTAAGGACAATTTGGGAGACTAGTAAATATTATAGGTTCGTTTCAGTATCTGAGCTGTCTGAAGGAGGAGGTGTAGGAGGGAGACTCCGTGCTCCCTTCCTGGGAGCTGGTGGAGACGATGTGCAGTGAGCTCACCCTCCTGCCCACCGAGACCATGGGAATTCCATTCGTACCGGCTCGATACAAAAGAGAGATGGCATCAGGGGCACGGTTTCTAAGCTGTGCCAGGTGGAAATGGAACTGACAGTGGGGTTAAAGTGAGAATTACCCTTCACTGAACATTGCTCCTTACTCGGTTGGTGGGACGTGTATATTTTGGAATCTCCACATGAGTCGTCCTGGTTCTCTCTGGCTCATTCCAGGGCCCTCCCCATGCGGCGGGGGAAGGTGGGTGAGGGAACTGATGTGGGGAACACCACTGCCCTGCTTGGCCTTTTCTGTCCTATTCCAGGCTGTTCCTCCTGGAATGAGGGAAAGGGAGGGAGGGAATGAAGGTGAATGTGCATGGCCCTGCTGTTAGTGATGGTGTAGGTGAGGGGGAAGTGGTGAGGTGTCCGGATTGAATCAGTCGACAATGTTGGATCGATGCAGTGTTTTCAGTGTTGGGGAGTATGTCTACATGTCAGCATTCTAAAGTTGTGAACACATCCTTCCATGACACAGTCTCTCAATCTCCCCGTCTCTGTCTGTTTATCCAACCCATCCCATTTGTTCGTATTTAAAGTGATTCCCCACCATCTCTCTCTGGCAGTGATTTTCACACCCATGGCACCCCTTGTCATGGCACATTGGAGATATGGAGCTGTAAATGGATGGGAGCCCCACATCCTGTCACTTCCAGCATGGGCTGCAAGTTTCCCCAGGCTGGGAGGTGATTTAACACAGCGTTACCAGGGACTGCACTGGGGTGGTCTGTACAGATCTACACACTGGGAGGGTAACTGCTCCAGGTTTGCAGATCAGTTCAGTGGTGTTCACCTCACTGTCCCCCGTGCTGGACAGATACCTGGTCCGGATTTATATATTAATGCACTGGTGTGGTCTGCACAGCTCCCCGTGCTGGACTGATATCTATTTGACTGGTGAGGCCTGCACAGTGTCCCACTCTGGACAGATTGCCGGGTTGTATTGAGCAGGACACTAGCCTGGTCTGCACAGTGCTCCATGCTGAACAGATATTCCATCTGGGTTTGTGGTGTCTGGGCTGGTTCTATGAGGTGGATTGAGAATGTGAGATAACTGACCACTTCAGCTGATCTGGCAATGCCTTTAATTTGTGTTTGCCAGTTGTGTTGAGTTTGGGGAGAGATTTCCACCGCGAGGGTGTGTGGGTCTCACCAAAACTGATGGACAGAAGGGCCTTTGTGATGTGGATCTTTTATGACTCCATCACATTCTGTATCCGACATTCCCTGGAACATTCTGTCACCGACATTCCCCGGAACATTTTGTATCCGACATTATTTGTGATCATTTGGATGCCAGTTAATTGAACAAAAGATAAGACCCCGAGGGAAAAGATCCCATTCCAGAGAGAAGGAGACACTGTTGCAAATTCCCCTCAGGTAGTTAATGGGGTGAATACATTTTCCCTGTGTTCATGTTTCTTCACAAACAAAAATTGACCACAATGTGGACGAAAAGACTGAAATTTCCATCCTCCGTTTGTCTGCAGGGAACTGGGAGAGAATCCTTCAGGACAGCAACGTCTTCACCCTCTATATCAGGAACTGTAAGGAAATGACCTGTGCCTGCTCTCGAGTGAATGAGTCAGTGGGAATGTTCTAGAAGCCGTCTGTCCTTATGGATGTGTGTTTGTGTATTTCAGGAGGGAGAGTTTCTTGTATTTTATGTTAGTTTTTTTTGTAAAATAAAACAAATTGAGACATTACTACGGGTTATTTCAGCTTCTTTTTTTTCAATAAATCAGCGATACATTTGAAAATGTCACTGGGTCCTCAATCAAACTGGTAACTGTGCCTCCAGACCGATGTGTAATTTATTTGTTTTCTTTCCTCACAGTAAACGGAGTGACGATCTACGTCCTGCTTTATAAAGATTGTGGATTGTCTCCATGTGTCAGACGTTACCTGGGGGCCATGGCAGTGGCGGATCTACTGGTCATTATCCTCGACCTGATATTGAGACACATTCCCATTGTTTATTACGAACAGTTTTATTTCCTGCAGTACATCCTCGTGTGTAATATCCACGCCGTCCTGCTTAATGCAGCCACTGACTGTTCTGTCTGGTTCACCGTCACTTTCACCTTTGATCGATTTGTGGCCATTTGTTGCCAGAAGCTGAAAAGTAAATATTGCAGTGAGAAAACGGCGGCTGTGGTTCTGGGAACAGTGACTGTGCTGAGCTGTTTAAAGAACATTTTCTGGTATTTCATGCTCTCAGGTCACTATTCGCTGGGGAACACCCCCTGGTTTTGTCGGCAAAGAATCGATGTTCAATCATCTCGTGCCTGGGTCACAATCGAGTTCCTCCACCACAGTCTAACCCCGATTCTCCCATTTCTCCTGATTCTGCTGCTCAATGTTTTCACCGTCAGACACATTTTAGTGACCAGCAGAGCCCGCAGGAGACTCCGGGCTCACACCAATGGGGACGGTCAGTGTGACACAGAAATGACAAATCGAAAAAAATCCATCATTTTACTGTTTGTGATCTCAGCCAATTTCATCCTGTTATGGTCAATGTTAATGGTGTATTATATATGGTCCCGGATGTGGGAGTTTGGGTATCGGTCTGTGTATCTACATTACGTTGTGATGGAACTGGGCTTCATGCTGCAGCTCCTCAGCTGCTGCACAAACACCGCGATTTATGCCGTGACCCAGACTCAGTTCAGGCAGCAGCTGAAGAATGTGCTGAAATATCCCTTTACCCAAATTCATCAATCAATCAAATTCACTCATTAATCAATCCATCCAGGATTTTCTCATTTCAGTTCAATGTTTCAGCAATGAAGCAGCCTGTCGCTATGGTAACAGACTGAGGGTAGTGCTGGTTTATCCAACCTTATCCCACAGGGGGTTACAGGGAAACATGTCAATGTTTCTCTCAACTCACAGGCCAAAGAGAAAAGGCACCATTCCACTGACTGCATCCATAACTTCAATATGCAATTAACGTTCATTAAAAAGTGCCAAGCAGCTCAGCAAACTATATTGTTGTTTGTCTCTGTGTTGAAGAAGCTCACCTGGAGAGAGACAGACTCGGCCCCAAGGGAATGGGACAATTCTGGGACTGAGCTCAGGAGTTGGTATAAGTCACTCTGTCCTTGCGTTCACCTCTGGGATATCTCTGCCTCTTTCTCTCCAGTCCCTCCCCGCTCACTCCCTCTCCGGCCCACATTTCTCCCTACCCCCTTGTTCCCCATCCCTCTCTCCATTCCCCTCCTTCTCTTTTTCCACCTACCCTCCCCAAAACACCCTGTCTCCTTGAGTCCTGTCTCTCTCTCTCCCTCCTCTTCAAATGCCCACACCCCCTTCTCTCACCATCTGCAATGTGTAAGCCCCATCTCCCACTCAGTATTTTTCCCTCTGGCCCCACCTCTCCTCATCCCCGATCACACTCTTTCCCTCTCTCCGTCCCCATCCCCCTCTGTACCCTTTATCTGTCTCCTCCTCCCTCGCTCTCACCTCTCACTCTCTATCTTTGACCCACTTTCTCTCTCTCTCTGCCCCCTTCCTGATCCTCCTCTTTCCCTTCAAGTCCCTCACTTATCTCTGTAACCCCCTGGCTCCACGCCCTGTATCTGGCTGTCTGGGCCCCGTCTCCCTGTACCCTAGCCCCTTCCCCTGTTGCTCTCTCCCTCCGTCCCTGTCACTCCCTCCCTTCTTGTCGCTCACTCCATCGTTCCCACCCCATTGCTCCTTCATCGTCCTTTGCTCCAACCCCGTCCCTTGCTCTCTCGCCATTCCTCACACCCTCGCTACCTCCCCATTGCTCCCTCGCCGTCCCTCACCCCCTCCCCGTCCCTCACTCCCACCATGTCCCTCGCTCCCTGTCCCTCCCAGTCCATATCCCTCGCTCCCTCATCCCTTTCACCATCCCTGTCCCACACGCTCTCTCCCAATCACATGCTCCCTCCTTATCCCTCACTCCATCCACCTTTCCCTCACTCAATCGCCATCCTTCTGTCCCACCCCACTCCCCTCCCTCACTTCTTCACTCCCCGTCCCTTGTTCCCTCTCTCCCAGTCCCTCCCTCCCTGTCCTTCTCTCCTTTGCTCCCTCCCTGCCGGTCCCTCCCCATCCCTCACTCCCTCCCTGTCCCTCGCTACCTTGCTTCCTACACATCCCTGGCTGCCTCGTTCCCTCCCAGTTCCTCCCTGTCATTTGTTCCTTTCCTGTCCCCACCCATCTCGTTCCCTTGCTCCCTCCCTGTCCCTTGCTCCCTCCCTGTGCCACCCTGTCCCTCACTTCCTCTCTGTGCCACCCTGTCCCTGTCCCTTGCTTCCTCCCTGTGCCACCCTGTCCCTCGCTCCCTCCATGTGCCACCCTGTCCCTGTCCCTCGCTCCCTCCCTGTGCCACCCTGTCCCTCGCTCCCTCCCTGTGCCACCCTGTCCCTGTCCCTCGCTCTCTCCCTGTGCCACCCTGTCCCTGTCCCTCGCTCCCTCCCTGTGCCACACTGTCCCTGTCCCTCGCTCCCTCCCTGTGCCCACCACCCTGTGCCTGTCCCTCGCTCCCTCCCTGTGCCACCCTGTCCCTGTCCCTCGCTCCCTCCCTGTGCCACCCTGTCCCTGTGCTTTGCTCCCTCCCTGTGCCACCCTGTCCCTGTCCCTTGCTCCCTCCCTGTGCCACCCTGTCCCTGTGCTTTGCTCCCTCCCTGTGCCACCCTGTCCCTCGCTCCCTCCCTGTGCCACCCTGTCCCTGTCCCTCGCTCCCTCCTTGTGCCACCCTGTCCCTGTGCTTTGCTCCCTCCCTGCCGCTCGCTCCCTCTCTGTCTGTCCAACGTTGGCTACCTCCCTGTACCTCGCTCTCTCCCTGACTTTTCCGGTCCCCCTCCATGTCACTCACTCCCTATCCCTCACACCCTCCCAGTCCATCCCTCCCTGTTCTTTGCTCCCTTCCTGTCCCACCCCTGCCTCGACCATCCCTGTCCCTGTCCTTCGCTCCCTCCCTGTATCCCTCCCTATCCCCGCTCAGCCTCTCTCCTTCCCTGTCCCCTTCCCCCTCCCTCGATGTCCCTCAATCCCTCCCTGTCCCTCACTCCCACCTCATTCATTGCTCCCTTCCCTAGATTCCTCTCCCATCCCTCCTCCTGCCCCTCTCTCCCTCCCTCCCTGCCCTTGCTATGGTCCTTCCCTCCCTCACCCCCCTCTCTCGCTCCCTCGATGTCCATCACTCCCTACCTCACTCATTCCCTGCACCTCATTCCCTCCCTCCCTCCCTGCCCCTTGCTCACTCCCCATCCCTTAGTCCCTCCCTCCCTGCCCCTTGCTCTCTCGGTCCATCCCTCACTCCCTCACTTCCTCCACCCTCCCCGTCCCTCGCTTCCTTGTTGCTTCCCCATCCCTCACTCCCTCCCTGCCACTCGATCCCTCTGCCTCTCTTTCTCTCTGTCTCGTTCCCTCCCTCCCTCCCTCTCCATCCCTCGTTCCACCCCCACCCACTAACCATCCCTCACTCCCTCCCTTCCTCATCATCCCTTGCTCCCTGGCTCTGGCCATCACTCAATCGCTCCCTCCCCATCTCTCATTCTGTCCCCATCTATCACTCCCTCACTGCTCCTTGCTCCCTCCCTGTCCCTTGATCCTTCCCTCCCCATCCTTAACAGCCCCTTGCTCACTCGCTTCCTCCAAGTCCCTCACTCCCTTGCTCAATCAGTCCCTCACTCTCTCACCATCCCTTGTTCCCTTGCACCCCATCGCTTGCTCTCCCACTGCCTGTCCTTCAAACTCTCTCTCCCTCACCGTCCCTCGCTCCCTTACTCTGTCCCTGACTCCATCCCTCTCTCTGTCCCTCATTGCCTCTCTCAGTCTCTCGCTCACTCAATCCATCCTATGCTCACACACTCCCTCACTCCCTCCCCGTCCCTCACTCCCTCCCCGTCCCTTCCTGTCGGAACCTCACTCACTCACTCCCTGTCCCTCGCTCCGACCCATTGCTCCCTCCCTTGTTCCCTGTCCCTCGCTCCCTCTCTGTCCCTCGCTCCCTTGCTGTCCCTAACTCCCTCACTCTCTCAACGTCCCTTGCTCCCCTCACAGTCCCTTGCTCCCTCCCTTGCTTGGTCTCTGTCCCGCATTCCCTTCCTCAGTCCCCGTCCCTCACTCCATTGCTCCCTCCCGGTCCTTCACTCCCCGTCCCTCGCTCCCTCCCTCCCATCCCTTGCTCCTTTGCCATCCCTCTTTCACTCACTCTCTCCCTCCCTCCGTATCCCTCCCTCTTCTCCCTGTATCCCTCCCTATCCCTAGCTCTGTCCCTCTCCTTCCCTGTTCCCCTCCCTCTCCCTCTATGTCCCTCACTCCCTCCCCATCCCTTGCTCCCTTCCCTGGCTTCCTCCCTTGTCCCTCGTTCCTGTCCCTCTCTCCCTTGCTCCCAACCCTCGCTATGGCCCTTCCCGCCCTCACTCACTCTCTCGCTCCCTCGACATCCATTGCTCCCTACCTCACTCCTTCCCTGTCCCTTGCTGCCTCCCTCCCCATCCCTTACTCCCTTGCTCCCTCCATCCATGTCCTTGCTCACTCCTCATCCCTCACTCTCTCCCTCTCTGTCCCTCGCTCTCTCACACCATCCATCCCTCACTCGCTCCCTCACTCCCTCCCTTTACCTCACTCCTTCACCGTCCCTCAGTCCCTCCCTCACGCTCTCTCTCTGTCCCTATCTCCCTCCCTTTCTGTCCCTTGCTCTCTCCCTTCCTGTCCGTCCCTCCCTCCCTCCTGCCCCATCCCTCACTCCCTCCTTGCTCCCTCCCTCCCTGTCTCCCTTGCTTTTGCTCCCTCTCTGTCCCTATCTCCCTCCCTCTCTCCATCTCTGTCCCTCGCTCCCTGCCTCCACTTTCCTCATTCCCTTCCTTGCTCCCTCCCCATCCCTCGCTCATTTTCTCCTCTGTCCCTCGCTTCCCATCCCCCACTCCCTGTCTCTCCCTCCCCATTCCTTGATCCCCTGAATCCATCCCTGACTGGCCCACTCCCTGCCCTTGCTCATTCACTCCCTGTCTGTTCCTCCCCATCCCTCGCTCCCTCACTCTGTCCCTCACTCACTCACTCCCTCCCCATCCCTCACTCCGTTGCTGTCCCTCAATCCATCCCCACCAATTGCTCCCACCCTGTAGCTCAGTCCATCCCAATCCCTTGCTCCCTTGCTCACTCCCTCCCCATCCCTTGCACCCCATCCCTCGCACCCCAATCCCTTGCCCCCTTGCTTCACGAAGAAGTAAAAAATAAACTTTTTTTGTAGTAAATGGTTGACATAAGTAAGATGCTGTTCTGTAATTTCGACTTCCTCAGAGCTTATCTGTGACACAGCACATGCTCTCAGCACATGCCTTTCCTTTTAGGAGTAACACTTATGTGACTATCTTAAATTATACAGATGATTTCTGAAGCCGAAGTGCCTGCTGACTGTTCCCTGTTATGGATATAATATAAAATACCTGAGCTACAATAGTAATGTCCTTATTATAGATATATTTCACTCAGCCCTACCCTGTGTGATTTGTCCATGTGTATTTACTCCTGTATGGTATATACTACAGTGTCTCTCTCCATTACACTTATATTCCCCTTTTACACACTGCTGACTCCTTACCCTTCATCACCCTGACTGCATAATGCAGAAGTGGGAATGCTGGCTGATGATTTCATATCCCATTGACTTTATTTTCATTTATCTTCACTGAATTTTCCACTCTAACATCCTGGGGACGAGTGTTGGAGAGAAACAGAACTGGACCTGCCATGTAAATTTTGTTGCTACAAGTGAATCGAAATTTTGTGATTAAATCAAATTTTGACTCCCGGAAGCCTGTGTATCGCCTGCAAGGCACAAGGCAGGAGTATAATGGGATACTGTCCATTTGCTTGGATGGGTTCAGCTCCAACAACACTCAAGAAACTTGACACAGTGCAGGAAAGGCAGCCCCCTTAACTGGCACCGCATTCAGTACTTTCAATATCAACTCCCTTCAACACCGAGGCACAGTGGCAATGGAATGCACCATCTACAAGATGCACTAGAGTAAGTCACGCAGCCCATGGACTGTACCGCCTGAATGGGCAAGAGCAGACAGTGCATTAGAACAACTCCATCTGTAAGTTCCCCTGTAAGGAACATTCCAGCCTGAGTTGGAGCAGTATAAGGGATGATCTCACTGAGTGGTGGAGTCGGCTTGATGGACCAAATGGCCTATTTCTGCCCTCCATCTTCTGCCTTATGATACTTTTTCCAGTTGTTTAGTGCAGTGACCAAACTTGTGTTCAGCCTCTAGATGGTCTCAAAAGAGCCAGTCCTCAAGCCCTCTCTCAAGCACCTGATCTTCCCATCCAACCACCTTCATGGATCTGTGAATGCCCACTCCAAGCTCTGTTCTTTACTTTAATCCACTCAGTGCCCTTACTGTTTTTGAGCACTCCCATAACTTACCCTTCCCAGTTTCATTACCAGCCACTTCCCTGGATTGAATTCCTTATTTTCTTCCTAATTATTTAATGTCCCCGTGCAGCCCACAGCTTGCTTCCTCATGGTTAACCATCTGACCAATTGTTGCATCATCTGCAAACATCGAAATCACAGCCACTACAGCTACATCTAAATCATTGATCTACACCAGAAACAACAGATAGAAGGCATGGATAGTAAGTTCACAAACGACACCAAAATTGGTGGCATAGTAGGCAGGAAAGAATGTTCTCTATTTGTTCATTTCCAGCCCCGTTTCTGGTTCCACCTCCCCTGCTGCGCCACTGTTTTGGTCTGATTCTGGGCCTGGGAACTGGGATTATATGGCCATCTGCAGCAGTGGTCACTTCCTTGTGTGAGGGAACTGGTGAAGTATCCGATGTTAAACTACATTGTTACTGAAATTACATTTCAATAATATCGTCTCAGTTAATGGATTCTGGAGGCATCGAAGTTAAAGATTCGGCTCGCTCTGAGTTCTCACATGTTAGTCCACTGTTCGCCAAGTATTCCCGTTGTATTTATGGAGCTGTTCCTGACACATCCTCAGCCATTGTACTTGTCACACTTTTCCAGAGTGTCTCCCTGTGTGGCCCTGCTTGTACAGTGATGAGTACTCTGAGTGGTGGCCGGAGCAACCTCAGTTCTGATCTGAGCCGTAGCAATGGGTGTTCTTCCCATGTTGCTCCTTGTGAATCATCCTTCGATAATCCTTCGTGCTTTTTGAGTGCGAGCAGCAGCGGAGGCAAGACGGACCCGGAAGACTGCAGCTAAGGTAAAGCAGTTTATTTTTAAAATTACTTACCGGTAGCGGGCAGCGGTGTTTTTTTTTTCCTCTTTCAGAGAAGGAGCGGGAGCATCAGAGGAAGTGACGAGGACCAGAGGGGCAGCCGGGAAGGAAAGCAGTAAGTATAAATACTCACCCTTCGACGCCAACGGCCATTTTGAGTGCGAGCAGCAGCGGAGGCAAGACGGACCCGGAAGACTGCAGCTAAGGTAAAGCAGTTTATTTTTAAAATTACTTACCGATAGCGGGCAGCGGTGTTTTTTTTTCCTCTTTCAGAGAAGGAGCGGGAGCATCAGAGGAAGTGACGAGGACCAGAGGGGCAGCCGGGAAGGAAAGCAGTGACCATATATATCAGCAAGGCGGCTAAACCCGAGACTCTACAACTGTAGTGTCTCCCACCTGCCCTCCTCCTCTAACCTAGTTAATAAGGTAAGGTTCATTCTAAACTTTCTCTATTGAACATAAGTTTGTTATTATTACTTGAAGTAAGCTTTCTGCTTTAGTATTGAGTGGGTGTTCAGATAAGTCGGGTATGGATGCTAGGGCAGTTGCTTGCTCCTCCTGCAAAATGTGGCAGTTGGGAGATGTGGCACACGTCTCCGCTGGCTACATCTGCGGGAAGTGCACCCAGCTACAGCTCCTTGAAAACCGTGTTAGGGAAATGGAGCTGGAGCTGGATGAACTACGGATCATTCGGGAGGCAGAGGGGGTAATTGAGAGGAGTTATCGGGAGTTGGTCACTCCTAAGGCTCAGGACGAGGATAGATGGGTTACAGTTAGGGGGAGGAAAGGGGACAGACAGACAGACAGTGCAGAGATCCCCTGTGGGCATTCCCCTCAGCAATAAGTATACCGTTTTGGATACTGCTGGGGGGGTTGACCTACCAGAGGAAAGCCATAGTAGTCAGTTCTCTGGCACTGAGCCTGACACTGTGGCAAAGAAGGGAAGGGGGCAGAATAGAAAAGTACTCGTGGTAGGGGACTCGATAGTTAGGGGAATCGACAGGAGATTTTGTGGGCAAGATCGGGATTCCCGGAAGGTATGTTGCCTCCCTGGTGCCAGGGTCCGGGACGTCTCCGATCGGGTGTATAAAGTTCTGAAAGGGGAGGGTGAACAGCCAGAAATCGTGTTACATATTGGCACAAATGATATAGCCAGAAATAGGTTTGAGGATATAAAAAGTGATTTCAGGGAGTTAGGATGGAAGCTGCAGAGCAGGACGAACAGAGTAGTGTTCTCTGGTTTACTACCGGTGCCACGAGATAGCGAGGTGAGGAACAGGGAGCGGGCGCAGCTGAACACGTGGCTACGCAGCTGGTGTAGGAGGGAGGGTTTCAGATATGTTGATAATTGGGATGCCTTCTGGGGAAGGTGGGACCTGTACAAGAAGGACGGGTTGCATCTGAACTGGAAGGGGACCAATGTCCTGGGTGGAAGGTTTGCTCGAGTAGTTCGAGAGGGTTTAAACTAGTATGGCAGGGGGGTGGGAACCTGAGCTGTATACCAGAGGTGAGCGTTGATGCAGGTGAGGCAGTAGCAAGAGGTAGACCAGCTAGTGGGAAGGATTTTCCTGGGAAGGAACCAAGGGATCGGTTAAAGTGTGTTTGCTTTAATGCAAGGAGTATCAGGAATAAAAGTGATGAACTTAGAGCATGGATCAGTACCTGGTGCTATGATGTTGTGGCCATAACAGAGACATGGGTTCCTCATGGGCTGGAATGGTTGCTGGATATTCCAGGGTTTAGAACATTTAAAAAGAATAGGGAGGGGGGAAAAAGAGGAGGGGGTGTAGCACTACTAATCAGAGAGGGTATCACAGCTACAGAAGCTTCCATTGTCGAGGAAGATCTGCCTACTGAGTCAGTATGGGTGGAAATTAGGAGCAGCAAGGGAGTAGTCACCTCGTTAGGGGTTTACTACAGGCCCCCCAATAGCAGCAGGGAGATTGTAGAAAGCATAGGTCGACAGATTTTGGAAAAGTGTGGACGCAGTAGGGTTGTTGTAATGGGTGACTTTAACTTTCCTAATATTGATTGGAAGCTCCTTCGAGCAGAAGATTTGAATGGAGCTGTTTTTGTAAGGTGTGTTCAGGAGGGTTTCCTAACGCAGTACGTTGACAGGCCGACGAGGGGAGAGGCCATTCTAGACTTGGTGCTCGGAAACGAGCCGGGGCAGGTATCAGATCTTGTGGTGGGAGAGCATTTTGGTGATAGTGACCATAACACTCTCTCATTCTACATAGCTATGGAGAAGGAGAGGATTAGGCAGAATGGGAGGATATTTAATTGGGGAAGAGGAAACTATGATGCGATTAGACACGAGTTAGGAAACATGGACTGGGAGCAGTTGTTCCATGGTAAGGGAACTATAGACATGTGGAGATTGTTTAAGGAACAGTTGTTGGGAGTGATGAGTAAATATGTCCCTCTGAGACAGGCAAGACGGGGTAAGATAAAGGAACCTTGGATGACGAGAGCGGTGGAGCTTCTAGTGAAAAGGAAGAAGGTAGCTTACATAAGGTGGAGGAAGCTAGGGTCAAGTTCAGCTAGAGAGGATTACATGCAGGCAAGGAAGGAGCTCAAAAATGGTCTGAGGAGAGCCAGGAGGGGGCACGAGAAAGGCTTGGCAGAAGGAATCCGGGAAAACACAAAGGCATTTTACACTTACGTGAGGAATAAGAGAATGGTCAAAGAAAGAGTAGGGCCGATCAGGGATAGCATAGGGAACTTGTGTGTGGAGCCTGAGGAGGTAGGGGAAGCCCTAAATGAGTTTTTTGCTTCTGTCTTTACGAAAGAAACGACCTGTGTAGTGAATGAAACCTTTGAAGAGCAGGTGTGCATGCTGGAATGGATAGAGATAGAGGAAGCTGATGTACTGAAAATTTTGTCAAACATTAAGATTGACAAGTCGCCAGGCCCGGATCTGATTTGTCCTCGGCTGCTTTGGGAAGCGAGAAATGCAATTGCTTCGCCACTTGCGAAGATCTTTGCATCCTCGCTCTCCACTGGAGTCGTACCTGAGGACTGGAGAGAGGCAAATGTAATTCCTCTCTTCAAGAAAGGAAATAGGGAAATCCCCGGCAATTATAGACCGGTAAGTCTCACGTCTGTCGTCTGCAAGGTGTTAGAAAGGATTCTGAGGGATAAGATTTATGACCATCTGGAAGAGCATGGCTTGATCAAATACAGTCAACACGGCTTTGTGAGGGGTAGGTCATGCCTTACAAACCTTATCGAGTTTTTTGAGGATGTGACTAGTAAGGTTGATGAGGGTCAAGCTGTGGATGTGGTGTATATGGACTTCAGTAAGGCATTTGATAAGGTTCCCCATGGAAGGCTCATTCAGAAGGTCAGGAGGAATGGGATACAGGGGAACTTAGCTGCTTGGATACAGAATTGGCTGGCCAACAGAAGACAGCGAGTGGTAGTAGAAGGAAAATATTCTGCCTGGAAGTCAGTGGTGAGTGGGGTTCCACAGGGCTCTGTCCTTGGGCCTCTACTGTTTGTAATTTTTATTAATGACTTGGACGAGGGAATTGAAGGATGGGTCAGCAAGTTTGCAGACGACACAAAGGTCGGAGGTGTCGTTGACAGTGTAGAGGGCTGTTGTAGGCTGCAGCGGGACATTGACAGGATGCAGAGATGGGCTGAGAGGTGGCAGATGGAGTTCAACCTGGATAAATGCGAGGTGATGCATTTTGGAAGGTCGAATTTGAAAGCTGAGTACAGGATTAAGGATAGGATTCTTGGCAGCGTGGAGGAACAGAGGGATCTTGGTGTGCAGATACATAGATCCCTTAAAATGGCCACCCAAGTGGACAGGGTTGTTAAGAAAGCATATGGTGTTTTGGCTTTCATTAACAGGGGGATTGAGTTTAAGAGTCGTGAGATCTTGTTGCAGCTCTATAAAACTTTGGTTAGACCGCACTTGGAATACTGCGTCCAGTTCTGGGCGCCCTATTATAGGAAAGATGTGGATGCTTTGGAGAGGGTTCAGAGGAGGTTTACCAGGATGCTGCCTGGACTGGAGGGCTTATCTTATGAAGAGAGGTTGACTGAGCTCGGTCTCTTTTCATTGGAGAAAAGGAGGAGGAGAGGGGACCTAATTGAGGTATACAAGATAATGAGAGGCATAGATAGAGTCGATAGCCAGAGACTATTTCCCAGGGCAGAAATGGCTAGCACGAGGGGTCATAGTTTTAAGCTGGTTGGTGGAAAGTATAGAGGGGATGTCAGAGGCAGGTTCTTTACGCAGAGAGTTGTGAGAGCATGGAATGCGTTGCCAGCAGCAGTTGTGGAAGCAAGGTCATTGGGGTCATTTAAGAGACTGCTGGACATGCATATGGTCACAGAAATTTGAGGGTGCATCCATGAGGATCAATGGTCGGCACAACATTGTGGGCTGAAGGGCCTGTTCTGTGCTGTACTGTTCTATGTTCTATGTTCTATGATAAGGAATTAATTGATTCGCATGAAAATATTCTCCCAGTTGATGAACTTATTCCCTCAAACACCCGCTCTCTCCCATGTCTGTGTTTGATGTATCAGAATACAAACCCATCTCTTCCCGCAGATTTTTCTCCCTCCCACAATCACTAACTCTCCTTTATGTCCCTTCTCCCACTTCGCTGAGGCACTGCACAATCTATCACACACTGCCATATTCACACCATTTAGCCTCTGCTCTTGCGGTCATTGTTGCTGGGTGAGCGTGCCCCAGTCTCACCATGTGGACCTTCAAATCAGTCGATCCATTTAGTTGCCGCAGTTGGGAGTAGAATATCTTTTACAGACATGGACCAGTGATTGTTGGGACATCAGGTTCAGGAAAAAGACACAGGATACGTTTGAGCAAAAGAATCTTTATTGGAAAGGAACAGTTTCTGTAGCTGTTTGAATCATTTATTTCATTTGTTCATTCCTTTACAGCGACAGCATTGTGTGCAGTTCTGCAATTCTCCTCTTGTAGAGATGTGCTCCTATAGGGAACGGTGCAAAAGGGGTTTACAAGGATATTGCCCGGGCTGAAGAGTTTCAGTTACGAAGAGAGATTGGACAGACTGGGGTTGTTTTCTTAGAGCAGGGGTGATTGCGAGGGAAGGTGATCGAGATATGCAAACTAATGAGGCATACGAACAGGGGAGACTGAAGGTGCTGTTTCTCTTTGATCGATCACCATGGAGCCGTAGATTTAAGGTAAGAGGCAGGCCGGTTTGAATAGATACTCAGAAAGACTTGTTTCAGCCAGCAGATGCTGAGCCAAGTGATGGTAAATAGGATTGGGATAGTTCAGTGCTTGTTTTGTCCAGTGCAGCCGCAATAGACTGAAGGGCCTTATGCTGTGTGGAAGACAGCAGTAGTGGACTGGTTCGTATCCCTGCGTCTCACGTGGGAGAGCAGCGTTAAACTCCCCACAGGAGACCATCCTCATATTCCAGGGTGGTTCAGCATTGCCTCGTGGTGGCGAGAACACAGTTTCGACTGTAGTTTTGTGAGACTCTCTGTATGGAGTTTGCGCATTCTCCCCAAAGTTGTGCCGTTTCGGTAAATTGTCCTGTCATGGTTCGTCGTAGTAAATGTGGGTTTGTGGGGTTAGGGTGGAGAAGTGGAAAGCTCGAGTGGTGTTAGGTGCAGAAGCAGTGGGCTGAAAGATCTCCATCTGCATTGTAGGGATTCTGTGATCTCTGACTCTGAGTTGTGTCTCTCTTAGGAATTTGAAATTGCCCGCTCCGTTTACAGGTGTGGGTTATTACTATCTGTCCTTCCATTCTCGATGGGACATGTCAGAGGAAGGACGGTGCTGTCTGACTCAGTGCTGGGCAGGACTACATCCGGGGGAGACAGAGTGTCAGTGAAAGTGCCAACACATGCCTTCTGCAAGCTGCGCCTTTTGTCTGCGTTGAAATCAAAATGATTTGATAGATTTGTTCCAGAGTGAAGTGTTTACTGGAAGCAGAAATCCGAGGGAGGCACTGGATAAACCGATCCCGATTTGAGTGCAGTAACAGCAAATACCTTTCCTGCAGCGCTAATGAGATTGTACAGCACAGAGGAGAGTTTTGCTGCACTGCATTTGGGTTCGTGGGTCCCGCGTGCTTTCACTAAACTGGGTTACCGGGAATAAAGATATCAGAAAGGGCACAGATGGTGCTTACTGGGGTTCACGGTTGTAAAGATATCAGATATGACACAGACAGGGTTTACTAGGATCGTACAGTGTCTCAGTGGTTACACTGCTGTTGGATGGGCAGGTTCGGTGTATTGGCCTTGCTAAATTGCTCTGTGCTGTCAGGGATGTGTAGGTTAAACCATAGTTAATGCAGAGATAGGGCGGCCGCTAGGTCTGGGTGGGATGTTCTTTCAAGGGTCGGGGCAGACTCGATCGGCACTTTCCACACTCTAGTGATTCTATTATTTGAAAAGGAAGGGCATGATGGAGCTTACTTGGGTGTTAAAACATTCCAGAGAACACCAATGGGGTTTACCGCGACAGGATTTTATTCACGAGGGATGTTAGAAAAGTTGGAAATGCTCACACTAACGAAAGGAATACCTCATGGACATTTTGCAGATGATTTGAGTTGTGGAGAGAGGAAAAAGGGGAAAGTTCCCTCTTTCAAGTGAACCAATAACTGGAAGTCAGACATTCAAAACCATTGACGAAAAATAAAAGATAGGAGCTGAATTCCTGTCACACCGAAAAACCGTTTCCAAAATATTTTGAAAGACTCGTTTGCAGTCGCACAAGGAGTGCATTCTCAGGGAGAGAGAGAGTCTGTGGGTGGTTGAGGGATTAGGGGTAGGGTGTGGTCAGGGAAAACGTTGAGAAACAATCTCTGACTTGAAATGTAACGAAATTTCGTGAACGTGTGCCGCTGTATAAGATTGAGTAAAACAGAAGCTCATGGCTTTGGAAGATCTGGCATAAATTTCCATGTGATCAATTCTGACTGCAACTGACCAAACTTTATTTAAAATTGTACAGGAAAGATATTCCCGAATGAACAATTGCTCGGAGATCCGTTTCCAGCTTTAATCAAGTGCCTTAAAAATGCAACAGTAATCAATACCAAGATGTAGAATCCATTTAGTACTCAGTAATCTCCACCCAAGAAACACAGGAACAAGGCACATTGGTTTTGCAGTTTAACTCTCTTCTTATCAGCAGCGCTTTCTTTAAGCTGAAATAAATGCGGGACAATGTTAAAAATTAGATAACTCTCATTCATTTTCGACTATTGCAATGAACTGTATGTGTGGGTGCAAAGTATAATGAGCAAAACAGCTTTGCCCTGAATTTAACCACGTTCAGGGCCAGCCATACGAGAAAGGTCGTGGCGCTCAAATGCCATCTTCATTCTTACCTCCCATAGATGCTTCTTCGCGAGTTGAATATTTGCAGGGTTTTCCTTGACCACTGGGACAGTTCCCCAGGACCAGACATTTCTCAAACCCAGAAACCAATCTTTATCAAAAGAGGCTATTATGCTGAAAAATGCTCTTTATCCTTGTCCTGCTGGTCCGTGTCACTAAAAGCTGGCCCGGGTGAGGTTGGAGCTCACAGCCTGGGCATTTCACGCGCCTCTGTACCGTCAGAGAAGGACCGCGCGCTCACCGATTGCATCACTGGAGGCACAGAGTAGCTCCGTGCCCTCATTCAGTGTTCCTTCATCACAGTTTACTGTTTGAGTATTCCTGTCGAGGGTCTGATGGTGCTCCTTACAAACCCTCTATCACTGTACTTATTTCCTGCTCCCGCTCGTTTCATTATGTGGCGCTGTGACAGTGTCGTGACCCGTTCTTTGTAATGTGGCAGCATGAGCTTCGGCTCGAGTCTGAGTCAAACCACTGACTGTTGTCCCCAATATTTCCTCTTAACATATCCTGAAGTGATACTGTAAGGGATCAGTTAATATTGCAATCAGACATGCAGAGACCGTGGTAAGAATTGCCGAGGTTGTGAGATGAAGTCTCCTCCACACCATGTTTTGTTGACACAGATTATAAGTGTGAAGCTAGATGAACACAGCAGGCCAAGCAGCATCTCAGGAGCACAAAAGCTGACGTTTCGGGCCTAGACCCTTCATCAGAGAGGGGGATGGGTTGAGGGTTCTGGAATAAATAGGGAGAGAGGGGGAGGCGGACCGAAGCTGGAGAGAAAAGATAGGTGGAGAGGAGAGTACAGGTGGGGTGGTAGTGAGGGGACAGGTCAAGGAGGTGGGATGAGGTTAGTAGGTAGTAAATAGAGGTGTGGCTTGGGGTGGGAGGAAGGGATGGGTGCGTTGTATGATGCGTTGTATGCCGTGGTCGACCCATTGACTCAACGTGTTCCTGCCCCACCGAACTCATCTCCACCTATCTGGACTCCATTTTTTCGCCTTTGGTCGAGGAACTCCCTCCCTACATCTGTGACACCACCCACGCCCTCCACCTCCTCCAGAACTTCCAATTCCCTGGCCCCCAACACCTCATTTTCAGCATGGCCGTCCAGTCCCTATACACCTGTATTCCGCATGCAGATGGCCTCAAGGCCCTCCGCTTCTTCTGCCCCACAGGCCCAACCAGTCCTCCTCGACTGACACCTTCATCAGCCTAGCCAAACTCGCCCTCAACCTCAACAACTTCTCTTTCGATTCCTCCCACTTCCTACAGACAAAGTGGGTGGCCATGGGCACCCGCATGGGCCCCAGCTATGCCTGCCTCTTTGTCGGTTACGTGGAACAGTCCCTCTTCCGAACCTACACAGGCCCCAAACCCCACCTCTTCATCCGGTACATTGATGACTGTATCGGCGCCGCCTCTTGCTCCCCAGAGGAGCTCGAACAGTTCATCCACTTCACCAACACCTTCCACCCCAACCTTCAGTTCACCTGGGCCATCTCAATCACATCCCTCACCTTCCTGGACCTCTCAGTCTCCATCTCAGGCAACCAGCTAGTAACAGATGTCCATTTCAAGCCTACTGACTCCCACAGCTACCTAGAAGACACCTCCTCCCACCCACCCTCCTGCAAAAATTCCATCCCCTATTCCCAATTCCTCCGCCCCCGCCGCATCTGCTCCCACGATAAGACATTCCACTCCCGCACATCCCAGATGTCCAAGTTCTTCAAGGACCGCAACTTTCCCCCCAAAGTGGTCGAGAACGCCCTTGACCGCGTCTCCCGCATTTCCCACAACACATCCCTCACACCCCGCCCCCGCCACAACCGCCCCAAGAGGATCCCCCTCGTTCTCACACACCACCCCACCAACGTCTGGATACAACGCATCATCCTCCGACACGTCTGCCACCTACAATCCGACCCCACCACCCAAGACATTTTTCCATCCCCACCCTTGTCTGCTTTCCGGAGAGACCACTCTCTCCGTGACTCCCTTGCTCGCTCCACACTGCCCTCCAACCCCACCACACCCGGCACCTTCCCCTGCAACTGCAGGAAATGCTACACTTGCCCCCACACCTCCTCCCTCACCCCTATCCCAGGCCTCAAGATGACTTTCCATATTAAGCAGATGTTCACCTGCACATCTGCCAATGTGGTATACTGTATCCATTGTACCCGGTGTGGCTTCCTGTACATTGGGGAAACCAAGCGGAGGCTTGAGGACCACTTTGCAGAACACCTCCGCTCGATTCGCAATAAACAACTGCACCTCCCAGTCGCGAACCATTTCAACTCCCCCTCCCATTCTTTAGATGACATGTCCATCATGGGCCTCCTGCAGTGCCACAATGATGCCACACGAAGGTTGCAGGAACAGCAACTCATATTGCGCTTGGGAACCCTGCAGCCCAATGGTATCAATGTGGACATCACCAGTTTCAAAATCTCCCCTTCCCCCACCGCATCCCAAAACCAGCCCAGTTCGACTCCTCCCGCCACTGCACCATGCAACCAGCCCAGCTCTTCCCCTCCACCCTCTGCATCCCAAAACCAGCCCAGCCTGTCTCTGCCTCCCTAACCTGTTCTTCCTCTCACCCATCCCTTCCTCCCACCCCAAGCCGCACCCCCATCTACCTACTAACCTCATCCCACCTCCATGACTGTCCGTCTTCCCTGGACTGACTTATCCCCTCCCTACCTCCCCACCTATACTCTCTCCACCTATCTTCTTTTCTCTCCATCTTCGGCCCGCCTCCCCCTCTCTCCCTATTTATTCCAGAACCCTCTCCCCATCCCCCTCTCTGATGAAGGGTCTAGGCCCGAAACGTCAGCTTTTGTGCTCCTGAGATGCTGCTTGTCCTGCTGTGTTCATCCAGCCTCACATTTTATTATCTTGGATTCTCCAGCACCTGCAGTTCCCATTATCTCCGGGTCAAAGGCCTGTAGATTCATTTTTAGTTTTCATTGCCTTCCAGAGGTGTTTAGAAACCCCTCTCAGGCCACAGTGGTGTCCATCGCTCCCTTCGCACTTTCAATCTTTACTGACTGCGAATGTGACAAAAGAGCAGAGCATCTTCCCCCGTCGCCGTCACTCTCAGCGCATACATTCCAAAGAACTCAACGGCACGACGCCTGCGCAGTGCTCGCCTATAATGTTAATCAGGGACCTTTACCAGCGCGGGGACTGCTGGGTAACGGCCGTGACATTGAAAACCCTCAATCAATACAAATTTTACTGTGATGCGGCAGTTGGAAAAGGGTGCAGTACAAAACAACAATACAGCACAGACGCAGGCACTTCAGCCCTCCAAGCTTGCGCTGACAGATTTTGCCCTTCCATATTAAAACTGTCTTCTCTACAAGATCTACATCCCTCTATTCCCTTCCTATTCATAGACAATGTATATATATTTACTTTTTCCATCTTTCAAGTCTGAATCTATAAATAAGACAATTTTGTTAACTTATTTTAAATAAGTCTCGAGCGGTACCCATCTAAAATTAAAATTGTAACTACATGGCAATGGGTAAATGGAAAGGAGGTGATGGGATAGTGCTAATATGTAAGTGGTCAGTACTCCAGAACCCTCCCTCTGACACTTTCAGGCTGTGACTTACAGATAGTCACTCACCTCCTTTTGGAAGAATTTGTTTTCCCTCAAATCCACTTAAAACCTCCAACTACTTATTTTAAAAGTGTTTCCCCCGCCCCGGTTATTGATTTCTGTACTAGGCGGAGATGATTATCCCTATCTAAGCAATCTATGCCCTCCAGAGCTTTGTTCACTTCAATCAGGTCCCCACCCAGCCTCCTCTTCCACCAGGAAAACAACACAGCCTCTCTACTTTTTCTTCATAACCCCATCACTCCAGCCCAAGCAACATCCTGCTGGATCTCTGCACTTGTGCAGTCACATCATCCTTTGATGTCATTTATGTAAATGATTTGGATGTGAACATAGGAGGCATGGTTATTAAGTTTGTGGATGACACCAAAATTTCTGGTGCAGTGCGCAGTGAGAATGTTATCTCAGAGTACAGCAGGGCCTTTATCAGATTGGCCAACAGGCTGAGGAGTAACAGGTGGAGTTAAGTTTGGATAAATGTGAGGTGTTGCATTTTGGGAAGGCACACCAGGACAGGAGTCATGCACTTAATGGTAAGGTCCTGGAAAACATTGCTGAACAAAGACTTTGGGGTGCAGGTTCAAGAGTTCCTTTAAGGTGGAACCAGAGTTAGATAGGACAGTGAAGGAAGACTTTGGTATTCTTGCATTTGTTGGTCAATGCATTATAGGTGTTGAAGTGTCATATTGTGACTATACAGGATATTGGTTAGGCCAATTTTGGAATGTTGCTGTCAGTAAAGACACTTGAAGTGGTTCAGAAAAGATTTAAAAGGATTTCACTGGAGTTGGAGGGTTTGGGCTACAGGGAGAGGCTGAATAAGCTGGGGCTATTTTCCCTGAAATATTGGAGGCTGAGGGGTGGCCTTGTAAATGTTTATAAAATCGTGAGAGACGTGGCAAAGGTGAGTAGTCAACGTCATTTTCCCAGGCTAGAAGTCCAAAACTGGAGCACATAGCTTTAAGTTGATAGCAGAAAGATGTAAAAGGAACCTAAGGGGCATTTTCTTTTCATGTCGAGGGTGGTACATGTATGGAATGAGCTACCACAGGAAGTGGTAGAGGCTGGTACAATTACAACATTTAAAAGGTATCTAGATGGGTGCGTGAACAGGAAGAGTTTGCAGGGGTATGGGCCAAATGGTATTAAATGGGACCACATTAATTAGGATACCTGGTTAGCTTGGACGCATTGGACCAAAGATTCTGTTTCCATGCTGTACAACTCTGTGGCTCTAAGTTGGAGAGTGGCAGAGTTGCTTCTGAGACTAAGATCCTGAATTTAAAAAGAGGAAGCCGTGAATGGCATGGCACACAAGCTGGCCATAATAAATTGGGGAGCATAACTTAAGGAGATAGAATTGGATAGGCAAGTGAAAACACTTAAAGAAAATATTGGAGAACTGCAACAGTTGTTCATTCCTATCTGGCACAAAAATAAAATGAGAAATGGGGCCTATCCATGACTAGGAGGGAAATTAAGAATAGTGATCTAGAGTCTTAGAAAATAAGAACATGACGTGCTGGTGTTGGACTAGGGTGGACAAGGTCAGAAATCACACAACACCAGCTTATTAGTCCAACAGGTTTATTTGAAAACACAAGCTTTCGGAGCCTCAGACCTTCTTCATGAACAGATTGCTCTTTCGCCCTTGAGACTGTTCTGCCATTCATGCTGATATTGCTGATCACCAACTCAGTACTTTCTCACTTTCAACACCCTTTGATCCCTTTATCCCTCTGAACAATAATCTAAACCTTCTTCACAACGTTCAATATTTTGCTAAACCACTTTCTTTGGTAGTTGAAGTCCACAGATTTACTCCTCTCTGAATGAAGAAACCCCCTTCCCGGAATCAGTCTGGTATATCTCCATAGCACTGTGACTACAAAGACAGACTATCATTCTTTAGATAAGGAGAACAATACTGAACGGAATACTCCGGGTGCAGTTGCCCTGGTGTCATGCAGTGTTGTTCAGTTCACTGGGTGTATGATATGTCGTGTCCGCCCCGGAACTATGACGCTTGGTATGAGTTTCAGCCAATGAGCGAGAGCTACATATATTCTTGCCCGTCATTCACTCCGATTGGTTAGACAATCGCCCGTGTTTTGTTGGTCACTCATATCTGCACCCCCCCCCCCCCCCCCCCCCCCGCCCCAACATTCACATTGACGGCAGCTCCAGGCCAATCACACAGGCCCAGTGCGCAGTGCAGGCATTGCAGCAGGCTGCAGGTGGTGCCAGGTTGGAGGAGGGGACTCAATTTGAGAAGCTCTCCAGGCTCAAGCAACAAAATCCCTGTCCTGCTCTCGAGGCAGGAGTTTGTGAGACGGGGTAGGAATGGAAACCGCGGGAGGTGATGGCCTGGGCAGTTTATAATCTCGTAGGGAAGGCCTGGGGCCCCCATGTATCAGGCCAAGGATTACTAACCGCCATCTTGGTTAGGTCGGGGACGGGAATTCTCCCCAGATACTTGGCCGCCATTTTCGGAAAGGGAAGCCGTGTCTCACTTGGGCAGAAATCGATGAGGCTGTAACTAAGAAGGAAATCCTAGAGGTGTATGGGGAGGATTCACCAAACAGCCACTGGAGACTCAAACCCCGAATCAGACTCACTGATTTGATTTTCAGTCAGCCGACTGGAGTTGGGAACTTGATCCAGAGAGAAGAGGACGGAGAAAGGGAGAAAACTGGAAGAGGAGGACAGAGATAGGGGGATAGATCTGGATTTTAGTTGAAAGAGGAAGGAGGGTAGCGCCAGGAGTTTACAGAATTGAGAAATAAGAGAGAAGAATAATGTTCCTTAGGATCTGGACATGTCTGTTCTGAATTTTTTCCTGCAATGACAGTAAATGACTTTTGTAAACTCCTTTTGCAGGATATTAGAAGAGAAGTATTTGCAGATATTAAACACAAATCAAATTTCCTGCTGTGAATGGTTGACTCATGCAATTTATGAGGAGCTGAGTCCCTTCAGCCTCTGAATGTGGAAGGAGAAATGTTTGACCTGTATGTAGGTGATACAGACAATATTCAGCTGACAATATTGCAGTGAGGAGACTGCATAAAAGATTTACCCTGTTACACATCCAATGTGGGAGCATTCCAGCATATTTCTTGTGGAGAGAAATTGAACCAATCAATCAAGAAGGTTGGGAAAACATTTACACCATTCGCAGTGGGGAGATACTCTGCTCGAGCAATGTGCTGTCAAGGCTTCAGTTGATCAACCATTCTGAAGTGATACAAAGGTGACAGTACTGTGCAGAAACCATGGAAATGTGAGAACTATAGTAAAAAGATTCAATTACCCATCCCAGCTGGAAATCCATCAATGAATTCACATCAGGAAGAAGCCACTTACCTGTTCTGTGTGTGGGAAGGAATTTAATCAAACAACCAAACTCATGTCACATCAGAGAATTCACACTGGGGAGAGACCGTTCACCTGTTCAGAGCGCGGGAAGAGATTTACAGACATCCTGGCTCATGTGACATCAGTGGATTTGCACCGAGGAGGGGAGAAGCCATTCAATTGTTCGGTGCATGGGAAGAAATTCCCTCATTCATCCAGCCTTCAATCACACCAGCAAATTCATACTGAGCAGAAACTATTTGGCTGCACCTCCTATGGAATGAAGTTCAGACACGCATCTGCCCTCATTGGACACCAGCGAGTTCACGCCAAGGCTGGGGGGGGGAGAAAACCATTCGCCTGCTCTGTATGTGGGAAGGGCTGCAGTCAATCATCCAGTTTGCTGAGACACCAGCGAGTTTATCCCAGAGAAAAGCTGTTCAGCTGCACTTCCTGTGGGAGTAGTTTCAGGTGTTCATCTTCGCTCTGCTCATCAGCAAGTTCACACGAGAGAAGGCCATTCACCTGCTCCATTTGTGGGAAGCGATTCACTCAGTCCTTCAACTAGAGATAAATAAGTGAACCTGAATACGTTTATACTGCAGTAGTTCAAGGAGGAAACTCACCAGCATCTTCTCCAGGGTGACTAATGATGGCCCAGCAAGAGATTTCCGTATTTTAAGAAAGAATTGAATTCTGCTACCAAAATTAAGTCTGACAATATTAGATCTGTTTCAACTGATGTAAACACAACTATAATTGGCTGCAGTTTGGTAATCTGGATATATTGCTGATGGTTTGGACAAGTGTCCCTTTTTAAAACCACCAACGGTCATTCTGAATTCAAGATTTGTGTTTGGAGAAAGAAGCAGATGCCTTGTGAAAGGGAAAACATAAAAATCAATTTATAGAAAGAAAGCTGACAAAGGAGATGACCAAACAAGTTTTGTTCATCAATGCTTGCAGGGCCAACTGCTCCTTTCACTGCCCTGTATTGTACAGATTAACAGCGTCACATCTGATAGGGCCAGGGTAAAGAATGAAGTGAAACTGGGCTATTGTCATAACCTTAACTTTGTTTCACATTTTCTTCTTCTTTCTCTTGGCCTTGACATTCCCCTCTGAAATGAAGAAGTTTACCTGTATACCTGGTCAGGCAGCAAGCCTGACTCTCAATCCAGACCGAAAACAAAGACAAAAATAAAGCTTGTCTTTAAGCCTCTACCCTACACTGATGACAGTGCACTGGTGCACTCAACTTTCTTCTTTACCACCTTATCCAACTGTGTTCAGGGAGCTATCTGGAATTAGGCCCCAAGATCCCCCTTTATACCAATGATCCTAATGGCCCTGCCATTTACTGTATACTTTCCTCTTGCATTTAGCCTCCCAAACTGCATTACCTCAATTTTCTCTGAATTAAAGTCCGTCTGCCATTTCTCCATCCAACTTTCCGATTGATCTACATCCTGCTGTGTCCTTAGACACCCTAACTCACTATCCTCAGCTGCACCAATTTTCACAGCATTAGCAAACCAACTTAGATTTTCATCCAAATCTTTTATAAAAATAACAAACCTTGTGGAACACCCCTGGTTACAGATCTCCAGTCAAAAAACACCATCGCCACCCACCCTCTGTCCTCTAACCCAATCCAATTTACCAACGCACCATGGATCAATCTCATGTGACTTAATCTACTGGAACCACCTACAATGAGGGAGCTTGTCAAATATTTCCGTAGAGTACATGCAGACAACATCCACTGCGCTGCCTTCAATCAGCCTCTTGACTTCAAAAAAAACAAAAAAAAACACAAGCCAGTTTGTGAGACATGACCTCTTCTGCAGGAAGCCACGTTGCATGTTATCCACATGAACTTTAGCAAGGCCTTTGACAAGGTTCCTCGTGGCAGGCTGATACAGAAGTCGAAGTGACCTTGGTTACACCATGAGTTGGGTACAGAACTGGCTTTGTCATAGAAGATGAAGAGTAGCTATAGATCTGAAACCAGTGCTTTTCTGTAGGAATCAGACCGCTGTCGTTAACATATTTATTATAAAAAATATTTGGAGGAGAACATAGGTGATCAAATTAGTAAATATGTGAATAACAGATCTGTGGAGCTGTGAGTAGTGAGGAGGAATGCTAGACGATACAGCAGGATATAGATTGACTGGAGGCTTGTATGGAAAAATGGCAGGTGGCATTTAATCCAGACAAATGTGAGGTGATACATTTTGGAAGGTCTAATGAAGGAGGGAAGTGCACAGTAAATGGTAGAATTCTGAGAAGCACAATCATAGAGCAGTATCTAGGTCTACAGGTTCACAGTTCCCTGAAAATGACAAGTCTAGTGGAGAAGATGGTCAGGGCAAAGTGTATAAAAACTGGTCATGTTGCAGCTCGCGAGAACTTCAGTGAGGCTACATCTGCAATGTTGTGTACAATTCTGCTCACCAAACCACCACAAGGATGATCAGCTTTGCAAAGGGTACAGAAACAGGTTACCAGGATGTCACTTTGTTTGGAGGATATTAGTTATGAGGAGATGTTGGATAAAATTGGTTTATTTTCTTTTGAACATCAGAGGCTGAGGGGCAACCCGGTAGAAATTTACAAAACTGGGAGAGACATGGATAGTTGGAGTCTAGAGTAGAAATGACAGTTTGTGTAGGGGACATAAGTTTAAAGTAATAGGGCAAAATGTAAAGGAAGTGTGAAAAGTAAGTTTTTACACACAGGACAGTATGTGCCTAGAATGCATTGCCAGAGGAAGTGGGATAAGCAGGTACAATCACAATGCTTAAAAGACATCTTGATGGATTTGTGAATTGGCAGGGAATAGAGAGATACAAACTGTGCAGGGGAAAGAAAGAGATTTCATGATTAGAAAATCATGCGTTAATGGAGGCTTGTGGGCTAAAGGGACTATTCCTGTTCTGTAGTGTTATTTGAGACCTCAGTTTTTCAAATACAGACTGGAATATTGGTAGAGTAAGAGGCAGCAAGGGTAAGTTTTCCTGGATTGTATGCACGATAAATTTCCGAAAACAGTGCATTCAGTTCAAAAAGAAAGAGCGCTCGTTTGGTCCTACTTCTTGGGAATGATGGGAGCCAAGTAGATCAAGTGTCAGTGTCAGACCATTCAGGAGACCATGATCACGTGTAGGAAGGTACAGAATAATGTCAGATAATAACCAGCATTAATTCAGAATGAGAAAACTCAATTGATGGAAAGTTGTCTTCAAGGGCAAGGTCAAAGCTGGACAGCAATGACTGGAGTGACAGGTTGATGGGACAAAGTATAAATAATAATAAGGGCTACTTTCAAAGAGAAGATGGCTCAAGTACACTCAAAAAGGAAAGGAAGTGCAAACATTCAGGGCTGCTTGTATGACAATTAGAATTTAAGATAAGATTTAAAAAAAACACTTATGATAGGTGTCAAGGAGAAAAGTCCAAATTGACAGTCACAAGGAATACAGAAGGTCCAGAAGTTGGGGCAAGCAGATGAAAAAGCACACAAGGAAGGGAGACAGTTAGGAGAAAAGGTTGGCAGCCAGTTGAGAGGCGCTGGTAACACACTGGCTGTAACAATGTAGGAGAGAAACATGCAGATTCTGGGCTCAGACACAGGGCAAAATTTAGGAGCCCCTTGGCCTTATCGGAAGCAGCAGAGGCAGTGGATCGATTGCCACCATGAGTGAGACAATGAAGCTCTTTGAGCTCCTCAGTTGTTGTTGTAGGTGAGGATGGAGGATACATGGGGGAGGGGGAAGAAATGTTCAATGAGAACAAACTTGTATTAGAGATATCATTAAAAAATAAACATACTGCAGGTCACACAGAAAGCTGATTTGGCTCTTATGCTAAATATAAAGACTGAGAACTGGAGTTATAAACCAGTGGAAACAGATTCCATTGAAATGGTTCAGTACTGACTGTGATTGAAAGCAAAATCCAAACATCCAATAGCTACCTACAAACTCACTTCTGTGTCAGCAAATGAGATAAATGAGTGAATCCCTTCCCACCCTCAGAGCAGACGAATGGCCTCTCTCCAGCGTGAACTCGCTGGCGTATACTGAGGCTAGTTGATCACCTGAACATATGTCTGCAAAAAACACACAAATAGTCTCTCAGCAGTGTGAACATATTGATGATTCATCAGTTGCCCAGAACATTTAAAGCACTTCCCACAGTTTGGACATTTAAAAGGTCTCTCGTCAGTGTGAGCAGCTTGTATGCCAGGACTGTGGTTCACCAAGTGAATCCCTCCCCACAATCAAGGCTTGCATTGTGCCAGTCCTGGTAATTAACTAAAACCGTGTCCACACACACAATACGTGTATGCTTTCTCCTTACATGTTCAAAATCTGATAATGTTCTGTTTACAATAAACTGAGGTGTCCATAAGACCCTGGGATTATGCCTGATGTCAGTTTCCCTTTGAGTACACTGTGAAATCAATTTAAAACAGAACAATGCAATGAAGAGAGAGTCCACACAAACACCAGGCTGCCTATGCAATCAGCTCGTAATGAATCTGGTAGTTTGATTAGATTAGACTCCCTACAGTGTGGAAACAGGCCCTTTGGCCCAACAAGCCCACACTGCCCCTTGAAGCATCGGACCCAGACCCATCCCCCTATCACCCACACACCCCTGAACACTCCGGGCAAATTAGCATGGCTAATCCACCAATCCACCTAGCCTGCACATCTTTGGACTGTGGGAGGAAACCGGAACACCTGGAGTAAACCCACACAGCCATGGGGAGAATGTGCAAACTCCGCTCAGACAGTTGCCCGAAGCTGGAATCGAACCCGGGTCCCTGGCACTGTGAGGCTGCAGTGCTAACTACTGAGCCACCGTGCCACCCCGTAGGATTAATGACACACTATTTAAAAAAAAGTGACCACAAAAGCCAGTGATTCACTAATGTCGATCAGGGAACAGAAGCTGCCACCTGGTCTGGACTTATACAAGACTCTGGCGTCTTTGTGAGTGGACAGACAAAGAATGTTGAGAAAGAGGTGAAATACAGGTATTGACTAAATCCACATCTCAATCAGGACTTTGACATCATGTCACAAACCCTTAATCTTCACTGTTGTGAATGTCCAGTGTGGAAGATCTATGGAACACCATCACGGTGAGGACCCCCTCCAAGTCACACATCATCCTGACTTGTTTGAATCCAGTGCAGGATGAACAGCAATTTCCTCCAATTAAACACTGAGACAGCTTCTACACTGACTGCAACCTTCTGTCTAGTAACTGTGTGAAGCTGAACCAGACTGTTCACAACTCTGATGAAATACTTCACACTAAGATGAGCTTTCTCCTGCATCATCACCAAACTAACTGTTTCTATCTCAGTAACATCACCTGACTCCATCCACATCTCAGCTCATCTGCTGCTGAAACCCTATCCATTCTTTGTTACTTCTAGATTTAACTACTCTAACACAGACCGGTCCCCCACATTCAACCTTCCTGTAATGTTGGAGTGATTCAAATCTCTGCTGTCTCATTTCTAGTGTTATTGGCCCAAAGTGCATCACAGGTGCTAAAAAGATACATCAACAGATCTGTTAAAAGACTATCCAATTTAGCATCGTGATAGTACCATACAGCATGATAAGTTTTTCTCAAAGTGAGAATGGGACCTACTTTCCACAGGACTGTACAGTAGTTACTCTCACCGAATGCTGTTCTGGATAAACGCTGAGGATGAGCTAACATAGGTTTTCCCCTCCCTCTCTCGCACTGTTCTTCCTCATCCCTGTTGTACCATTTTGTTTCTATGTCTCCTGTACACTCAAACATGTCTGTGTAGCTCCTTGAAAAGATAACTTTAATAAAACTTCAAGTATATATTTTTTTTCTTCATGCAGCAAGTCATATGTGTATTGTCTCCTCTTTTCTTGCACTCGCAAAATCCTGCTGAGAAGAAAATGCCAGTTGCTGAAGGAACATTCGCAACAGTGGGATTCAAACCCACATCAATGAAAAGACTGGAGTCTTAATTCAGCACCTTAAGACTGTTCAGCCACAGTAACTGACAAGTCGTGGTCATCCTTATTGTCTTCAATGATGATGTCGCTGCACCAAATTTTAGTCATGGAGCAGGAGAGGCCTCGAGACTGCATTACCATTTCTTAAATCTCTAACAACCTCAACCTCAACACCATTTTTGCCTCAAATCCCTGCAGAGTCTCCAATTTCTCTCAGGTTACCTCTCATGCTTTTCTCTTCTCAAGAAAAGAACTTCTTGCTGTTTAACAGAAAGTGTGAAAGAAACATAGGAGGTCTGGCAATGAGACAAGTGAAATCATGTTAGTTTCAAGATATTTGCACTATTTCTTTCTCTCCGCAGGAATGGCTTCACTAACATCCTACATAATTGTTAAAAATTGTAACAACTATGTAGCAATTAAAGCTAAAATTCGATCTTCTCTCTTAATCATTTGCAGCACCCGCAGAGGACTTTAGACCCATTTCTGTCCTTTTCCATACCCATCCTGAATCGAAAAGAGCGAAAATAACAGACCTGCTGAATTTATCCAGCACATTTTCTGGACATTTTGGGTTTCTAAATTAATTCCCTCAATGTGTCAAATGTCTTAAATGCTTGCTCACAAGGTCTTCGTATCTGCTATTTAAATAGTGCACTGTGAACACTTCAATCATCCATTTTATATGAAACAAGCACACAGTAACTGAACCGTCTTCACGCAAAAATACAAAAATGTATTTCCTTTCTCATCTTTTAAGCCCGTTTGGTTTTTTGTACCATTTAATATGAAGTCTTACAACTGCACCAGAAACCTCTGGTTAAAAAGATTCTGAAAATGTAGTCCGTAACATGAGAATTGGCAAAAGTTGTTGACACACAGAAGAAAGAAAATGTTGTGTGAGATTCAGCAAATAAAGGAACATTTCTTAGACTGTAGCTGAAAAAAATTGGTTTATTGAAACAGACTTTTTCACCATTCGACCGAGTGACTGGAGTTATACAGGGCACTTAAAGATGAGGGCAACAACATCACGAAATTAATTTTGAATGTTAAATCCTGGAGCAAGTACTGAAAATGGATTGCAATGTGAATGAGAAGAATACATTGGAACCTTGGGATTTTCTAAAGCAGTTACCTTTTACTTCCTTGGACTGCAGCGGCGTCAGTGAAAAACCCATTTGTCACCTTATAAAGCAGGATTTGAACATTGACTGTGGAAGGCCAAGTTAACTCAGTTGTTGGAACATACGCTGTTTAAGTGCAGAGTTGTGAGTATGAGCCCAACACTGGGCACCACCTGTTTATTTAGTATTTTCCCTTTGCAAATTCCCTTCCTCCAGCTATTCTTGATGACCCTTACATCCCATGAATCAGCTTAGCGAATCTCTTTTGCACCGCATTCAACGCCAGCATATCCTTTCTTAAATACGAGTAGCTAAACCAATATGGCTTCACCAACATCCAATACAGTTGTTACAAGATGTCCCGATCCTCAAAACACTAACACCTCGCAGTTAAGGCCAAAATTCCATTTACTTTCTTCATAACTTCAGCATCAGTTTAGGACTTTAGACCCATCCTTGTCCTTTTTCACACAAATCCTGAATCGAATAGTTATAATAACTACCTGCAAAATGCTATCCCACTGAAACTTCAACCACTTGCTCAACTTTGTAACCTAAAGTCAAGTCCAGGACCTTCCCCTTCCTTGTTGGGACTTCTACTTAGTGGCTGAAAAAATGCTCTCCTGGATGTATTTTAAAAATTCTGATAAATCCTTCACATTATGACGACTCCATTAATGTTGAGGAAGTTGAAAGTCTCTGCTACCATAATCCTGCTACTTCTACACTTTCTCAAAATCTGTCTCCTTATTTATTTAAAGGGGTTTTCAAAAATGTCACCTGTCCTTATTGCTATATAGATTCCTGAAGCAAAATAACAATATTTCCTCCTCCTTTACCACCTCCACTGCCTTGCATGAAGGCCCTGTATCCTGGAATACTGAGCTGCTAACCATGTCCAAGTGACAGCAATGGCTTTATGACCCCACTAATTTGTATCCTCAAATCATCTGCCTTATTCATCTGACTCCAAGCATTAAATACCATTCACCCGTGGCAAACTCTCTTATATCTTAATTGCCCAATGACAATGCCTTCCAGACTCTCTTGTTTCTTCTCTTTTTGGCCATTATTATTTTTGAACATTCTCTGGATTTCAGCCCACTGCTAAACTTTTTACATGACCCCCAACAGTACTGGAAACCCATCCCCAGCTCCCACAAGGATGCAGTTCCCATTCCAGTTTAGGTGTAACCGCTGTGTGTAATTCTACTCTTCCTGCTGAAGGACGGATGTTGTAAAACTTCAAAAGGTTCAGAAAAGAATTGTAATGGTTATTATTGTAATAGTGTACCATTAGTACACTAAGTTTCAAGCATTTTGGGATGACTCGGTTCCCAGTTGCTCATATGAAATGTACTGACTGTCATTGAGTGAAAAATAAAAACCACAGGTTCCTCGCACTTGTTGGAGGTGAGGATAGAGGAGATAGGCTCTCCATCTCCCCTTTCAAAATAAATTAGTCTGCTTTTGAGATAAAGATCCAATGCACAGTAGTTTTAATAAAATTTATATCATTTTTTCTCCCAACAAGGTAACCAGACATGTGGTGTTTTCAAACATCATGAGAAACAAGCCCAGATAACATGACTTGAATACAGATAATACGAGCAACAAAAATTCCTACAGATTCTTGGGAACTCATTGGTGTTTAACCACAGTGGCTCAGCGGTTAGCACTGCTGCCTCACAGTGCCAGGGACCTGGATTTGATTCCACCCTTGGGCAACCGAGTGTGTGGTTGTTGGCATATTCTCCCTGTGGCTGCGTGGGTTTCCTCTAGGTGCTCTGGTTTCCTCCCACGTGCTGGTTAGTGGATTCGCCAAGCTAAATTGCCCAGAGTGTTCAGTGATGCGTACATTAGGTGGGCTACGGGGAGATGTGTCTGGGTGGGATGCTCTGAGGTTTTGTGTGGAATTCTTGGGCCGAAGGGCCTGTTTCCATACTGTAGGAATACTCCGAATTCTATGAAAACCCGTCCTAATGAACTAGGGAATCCCTTTTCACACACTGCGGGTGGATTGTCTTTACCCAGTGTGAATGTGTTGATCTACAGCAATAAAACGTTATCATTTTCAAAACCTACTCTACAGTTACGTATTTGTTATTGAGATTAATGCGAAAGGACTAATAAATTAAACGCCATTTATTTCAATGCCAGAGGCCTAACAGCTAAGGCAGAGGAACTCAGGGCAAGATTGGAAACATGAAACTGGGTTATCATTGCAATTACAGAGGCAAGGCTCAGAGGTGGACAGGGCTGCCAGCTTAATGTTCTAAGATATAGTTCCTATAGAAAGGATAGAAAGTCGAAGGGGGAGGGGGAAGCAAAGCAAGAGAGGAGGGAAAAGTGGCATTTTTGAGCAAGGATAACATTACGGCGTTACTTAGGCAGGATATATCTGAGAATACATCCAGGGAAGTTATTTGGGTGGAACTGAGAAATAAGAAAGGGATGATCACCTTATTGGGATTATACTATAGCCACCCCCATTAGTCAGCAGGAATCTGACAAATAATTTTGAAAGAAGTTATCTGGAAGAATAACAGGGTGGTGATGGAAGGGATTTTAACTTTCCAAACAGACTGGGAATTCCATGGTCTAAAAGGCTTGGATGGAGCGGAGTTTGCTGAGAGTGTAGAGGAAAATGTTCTGATTCAGTATGTGATGTACCGACTACAGAAGGTGCAAAACTTGACCTGCTGTTGGCAAATAAAGCAGGACAGGTGACTAGGGTATCAGCAGGGGAGGACTTTGGGGCCAGTGACCATAATTCTATTAGTTTTAAAATAGTGATGGAAAAGAGTAGACCGGATCTGAAAGTTAAAGCTCTATATTGGAGGAAGGCCAATTTTAATGGTATTACACAAGAGCTTTCAAAAGTTGATTGGGGCAGATGTTCGCAGGTAAAACAGAAAGTTAGAAAGTGGGAAGCCTTCAAAAAAAAAAGAGATAACGAGAGTTCAGGGACAGTATACTCCTGTTCGGGTGAAGGACAATGCTGGTAGGTATAGGGAATTCTGGATGACGAGAGAAATCAAGGTTTTGGTCAAGAAAAACGAGGAAGGACATGTCAGGTATAGACAGCAGAGATCGAGTGAATGCTTACAAGAGTATAATGACAATAGTATACTTAAGAGGGAAATTAGTAGGGCAAAAAGGGAACATGAGGTAACTTAGGCAAATAGTATTAAGGAAAATCCAGTGGGATTCTACAAATAGATTAAGAACAAAAAGGATAACGATGGAGAGACAGGGCCCCTTAAAAAGCAGCAATGCCTCCTATGTGTGGAATTGCAAGAAATGGGGAATATAATAAAACAAGTATTATGCATCAGTATTTACTACAGAAAAGGATATGGAAGATATGGACTGTGGGGAAATAAATAGCAACATCTTGAAAATTATCCATATTACAGAGGTAGTGATGCTTAAAACGTATAAAAGTGGATAAGTTCCTGGGACCTGATCAGGTGTATCCGAGAACTCGGAGGGAAGCTAGGCAAGTGATTGCTGGGCCCCTTGCTGAGATATTTGTATCATCGATAGTCACAGGTGAGGGACCAGAAGTTGGCTAATGTGGTGCCACTATTTAAGAAAGGTGGTAAGGAAAAGCCAGGGAACTATAGGCCAGTGAGCCTGATATTAGTGGTGGGAAAGTCGTTCTAGGAATCCTGAGGGATAGTACTTGAAATATTTGGAAAGGGAAGGACTGATTAGGGATAATCAACATGGCTGTGTGTGTGGGAAATCATGTCTCACTGACTTGATTTTTTTTGATGCAGGAACAAAGAGGATTGAGTAGCGCAAAGAGGTGGATGTGTTCTATATGGATGTCACTAAGGCGTTTGACAAGGTTCCTCATAGTAGACTGATTAGCAAGGTCAGATCACATGGAATACAGAGAGAACCAGTCATTTGGAAACAGATCTGACTTGAAGGTAGAAGACGGAGTGCTGGTGGAGGGTTGCTTTGTCGACTGGAGGCCTGTGACCAGTGGTGTGTCATTTATAAAGATGATTTGGATGTGAATGTAGGAGTTATAGTTACTAAGTACCAATCCTTGCAGCATACTGCAGGTCAAAGGCCTTTCCAAATGGCCAGCTCTCCCTGGATTCCATGTGATCTAACCTTGTTAATCAGTCGACCATGAGGAATATCGAAAACATCCACCGGTCTGCCATCAATCTTGTTTCTAACTTCTTCAAAAAAACTCAATCAAGTTAGTAAGGCATAATTTCCTATGGACAAAGCCATGTCAACTATTCCCCATTCAGTCCACGCTTTCCAAATATATGTTAATCCTATCCCTCAGAATTCCCTCCAACAACTTACCCACAACTGACGTCAGGCTCACTAAAAGTTTATTGTTCCCTGGTTTTATGTTACCACCTTTCTTAAACAATGGCACCAGATTAGCCAACCTCCAGTGTAACAGCTCACCTATGACTGTCAATGGTGCAAATATCTGAGCAAGGGGCCCAATCGCAAGCTTAGCTTCCCGCAAAGTTCGAGAATACACCTGAAGAGGTCCTGGGGATTTATCCACCTTTATGCTCTGTATGGCATCCAGCACCACCTCCTCTACAACATGGAGCTTTTCAAGATACACATTCATTTCTCGAAGTTCTTTAGCTTTTGTATCCTTTATCACAGTAAATACTGATGTAAAATACTTTTTTGTATCTCACCCATCTCGTGCATTCCCACACATAGGCGGTCTTACTGTGCTTTTAAGAAGCATAGTAGTGTCAAAATTGGCCTCATTTAAAACTTTGACTCTTCGACCAAAGTCTATCCTTTTCCATAATTATTTTAAAACTAATAGAGATATAATCATAGGCCCCAAAATATTGTCCCCCCTGCTGACCCCTCAGTCACCTGCCCTACCTTATTTCCCAAGAGAAGATCAAGTTTTGAGCAGGGACTAATGACACCAGTACAAACAGCCCAAAGATCAAAGTTCATTCCTTGATTTAAGGGCAAAATCCTTCAAATGTGGTTGTGGTGAACTTGCTGGTGTGTTAACAGTTGGGATGATTGAGTGAATCCCTTTCCACACATAGAACAAGTGAATGGTCTGTCCCCAGAGTGAACTCGCTGGTGTCTCAGCAGGTTGGTTGAGTGAGCAAATCCCTTCCCATACTCGGAACATGTGAACAGTCTCTCCCCACTGTGAACTCGTTGGTGTTTCAGCAGGTTGCTTGACTGAGTGAATCCCAGCCCACAATCAGAGCAAATGAACAGTTTCTCCCCAGTGTGACTGCGTTGGTGCATTTCCAGCTGGGATGGGTAAATAAATCCCTTCCCACAATCCCCACATTTCCACAGTCTCTCCCCAGTGTGACCGTGCTGGTGTTTGGGCATTTCAGATGAATCTTCACAGAATCTTCGACACACAGACAATACGCATTTCTCCCTGGTGTGAACAGTGCTTCTTCCTTTAATGTTCAAAATCCTGAGATAATTAGGTTACGACAAACAGATTGAGTGTCAGATCTGGATGTGGTTTTGTTTGATTTCTCTGAATGCAATCACAATTTCAAACTGAAGAAAAAAAAAGTAGAGAGAGAGAGAGAAACCAGAAGAACACACACAAAGATTGTCAAACTCAGAAATTAATCTGATCAATTGTGGATGCAACACTGAGGGGCACTGCTGGATTATCAGTAAAACTGAACTGGTTCATTAAATGTCCTTCAGGGAAGGGAAACAGTCAGCGTTTGCCCAAAACTACAAAAAGAGATAGAGTTTGGACAGACATGAAGGGCAGGCATTTTATTCATCTGAAAATGAATCCAATTCCTGTTTTCTCTCCATACCCTCTGATCCTTCTGAAGGACTAAGATGCAGAAAAATACCTGAAATCTGAAATAAAAACAGAAAATGATAGAGATACTCAGCAGATCTGGCAGCATCTGAAATGGTGATAGATGCAGGAACCATTGCAATCTTGAAGAAGTGTTGAGATGATCATCCACTGCACCAAAATACAGGTTACACACCGAGTGCCAGAAAACGGGCCTAGCTTCAATAGGTGCTTGGTGGCCAGCACCGATACAATGGGGACATTGTTGAACACAATGTTACCCGAGTGTCTGACCCCATTTAGTTCCGTGTTTCTCTCCTATTCTCTTTTCGGAAACAGGCAGCAGCAAGTAGTGAAGAATGCAAATGATATTTCGGCCTTCATTGTGAGAGGATTCGAGTACAGGAAGAGGGATATCTTTCTATAAGGGCCTTGGTGAGACCACACCTGGAGTCGTGTGCACCTTTGTTCTCCTTTCCAGAGGAAGGATGGCCTGGCTACTGAATGATCGGAAAGAAGGTTCACCAGGCCAATTCCTGGGATCACAGGACTGATGTATGAAAAGAGATTTGATCTTGATTAATCCTTCTTTCTTTTAATCTTTCAGCCACCGACAACATCATGAACTAATTTCAAATCCCATTTGCTGATTTGAGTCTTTTACTGCTAAAGCTATACTTGGGTTCCCATTCCCCTGTCATACGAGTTTAAATCCTCACCAGTGGAACTAGCAAAAGCATCAACAAGAATATCTGTCCCAGCTCTGCCCAGGACAATTGTTCAAGCTTGTGCATGTCCCACCTTCCCCAGAAACAAACAAACAGTCTCAATGCCTCAGGAATCCAAACCTTTTAAGTTATAGCTCCAGCCATGCACTCATCTCATCTGTCCTCTTATGCTTTTACTAGCACGTGCATTGTAGCAGCTCACACTGTTACGGGATTAGATCACAAAAGGTCCTGTGGGGGGTATAAAAGAGTCCTGTTGAGAAGGAACATTAGGGAATTTACTTGGGTTTCTGTAAACAGACAGTTCAAAACACATAAGCATTTTAACAAGAGGCAGTTTTTAAAGGCCTGGTTCAGCCACAATCACAAGTTTGTTACTTAATAAAAAGTAGAAGCAAAAGTCTGATCCTACAGCATTCTGAACTGTTTAGGTAATTGTAACCAGAAATGCAAACAACCAATTAACGTGAAAGGGTTAGCTGAATTCCTAGAGCAAATGTTTGTCAGCAATAAAAGCAGCTCACTGTATCATTATGGAAGGAAAAGCAATAAATGGTGTAAACACAACCTCGAAAAGACCAACAACATAGGAAGGGGCAAAGGAAGATTATAAAGAGAGAAGTCAGGGCTGCAGAGAGATAAAACAATTGAAATGTAGATACGGATAATTTGAATAAATTCTTACATCCAAAGATCAAGGGAAGAGTGACAAAGATAGATTACAAAATCCGAAATGAAGATATGGTTAGTGCCTTAGTTATTTGTGAAATCTGAACAAATTTTGTTTCATGGCTTGGTAAAGCTCTAAAGTGACTGAATTTCACACTCAGTGGAACTGGAATAGATGCTTTTTATTAAAACAAGAAAGTAATAATGGAAAGCGCTTAGAGTAGAAAATGAAACTTCAGTTTAAAAATCATTTACAGAATGCAAATCGTTGGGATTGTAAACTGCAGCAGCAAGTCAGAAACACTGTTTGATCTTTTAAGCTGAAGTAAGAGAGGGATTTTTCCACAATTTGTCAACTGTATTACAAATTGTAGTCACTTTATATCAGAGTTGAGTTTAAAAGACTTAATCACAATTCCTAACAATCCACACTACAGTTAGTAGAGAATTTGGAAAAGTTCTTAGTGATAAGATACCATTTTGGTTTTTGGCAAAAAAATGTGGTGCAGCTGGCAAATGTCTGAGGAGGAATATAACTGTCAAAAGCATTGTAAGGTCCCAAAGACAGACGAAGTAGTTTTCGAGCTAACCTCAGGAGATTATAGAAGGGTTTAGGACTGAACATAGTGTTGTCCACGATTGTTTGAACATACGACATAGAACATTACAGCACAGTACAGGCCCTTCGGCCCTTGATGTTGTGCCGACCTGTCATACCGATCTCAAGCCCGTCTAACCTACACTATTCCATGTACGTCCATATGCTTGTCCAATGACACCCTAAATGTACCTAAAGTTGGCAAATCTACTACCGTTGCAGGCAAAGCGTTCCATTCCCTTACTACTCTCTGAGTAAAGAAACTACCTCTGGCATCTGTCCTATATCTTTCACCCCTCAATTTAAAGCTATGCCCCCTCGTACTCGCCGTCACCATCCTAGGAAAATGGTTTGCTTACTGGATTGGGTATATTGATTTGGGGTGTGTGGCTAACAATGACAACAATATTGCATGTAAATAACACCTAGCGAATGGAATAAAAATATCACAATCAGCCAGGGAAAGTTTGAGTGTCACTGTCCACTCTTCCAATCTGAGCTGTATTTAAGAGGGGAATTAGGCCTCATGTGAAAGCCAGGTTTGGAGTGGACTCTGGCCTCTCCCACACATGCGGTAACAGAGCTCTGAATAAAGGTCACTTGTACAACTGAACACAACACAAACTTCTCCCGACAACAATGTGGCACTGGGTGTAAGCTTGACAATACTACATTTGAGATCTCGTATTTTAGTGTATCTCTTAACTTCCTATCTTCAGCTTTCAGGTCCTCCTCCCTTGGTTTTCCTATGTCACTGGTACAATCGGATGTTCACCCTCCCACTCCAGAATGTCCTGAAGCTGCTCCGTGTCATCGCTAATCCTGGCACCAGGGAGGCAACATACCATCCTGGATTCATGTCTCTCTCTATCCCTTACTATTGAATCCCCTGTCTCTACAGTCATATTTATCGTTTCCCTCCCCTTCTATGCAGCGGAGTTACTCCGAGTGCCATGAACCCGACTGATGCTGCTTCCCGAGTGGCCACCCCAACATCCCCCACCTCTCTCCCCCCCAACTGAACAGTACCCAAAACAGTATATCTATTTGAGGGAGATGACTCCAGCACTTCCTTTCTGAGCCTTTTACTTGTCTGATAGTCACCCATTCCCTTGCTGTCTGTGTAATCTTCACCTGCTGCGTGACCAGTCTGTTGAGAATGCGACCACAACCTTCTCAGTTACCATGGATGCTCCATACTGACTGCACCCACAGCTCAAGCTCTGAAAAGCAGTTAACCAGTAGCTGCAGATGGACACACTTCCTGCACAAATAGCCAATAGGGACACTGGTAATGTCCCAGAGTTTAATGCGGAAAACTGTGAGGTGATTCACATTGGAAGGAGTAACAGGAATACAGAGTACTGGGCTAATGGTAAGATTCTTGATAGTGTGGATGAGCAAAGAGATCTCGGTGTCCATGTACATAGATCCCTGAAAGTTTCCACAAGTTGATAGGGTTGTTAAGAAGGTGTACAATGTGTTCGTTTTTACTGATAGAGGGATTGCGTTTCAGAACCATGAGGTCATATTGCAGCGGTACGAAACTCTGGTGCGGCCGCACTCGGAGTTCTGGTCACCGCATTGCACGAAGGATGTGCAAGCATTGGAATGGGTGCACAGGAGATTTACCAGAATGTTGCCTGGTATCGAGGGAAGGTCTTATGAGGAAAGGTTGAGGGACTTTAGGCTGTTTTCGTCAGAGAGAAGAAGGTTCAGAGGTGACCTAATAGAGACATACAAGATGATATGAGGATTAGATAGGGTGGACACTGAGGTCCTTTTTCCTCAGATGGAGCTGGCTAGCACGAGGGGATATAGCTTTAGATTGACGGGTCATAGATATCGGACAGATGTCAGAGGTAGGTTCTTTACTCAGGGTAATAAGGGCGTGCAATGCCCTGCCTGCAACAGTAGTAGACTCGCCAAGTTTAAGGGCATTTAAGTGGTCTTTGGATAAACATATGGATGATAATGGAATAGTGTGGGTTAAATGGGCTTCAGTGTGGTTTCACAGGTCGACACAACATCAAGAGCCTATGTTCTATTGTGCAAGAGGAGCACATCACAGGTGTGATGTCTTCTGTTTTGACTTCTCTCCAGATTAAGCCAGTTTCTGCCTTAAAAAGAATTTAATTAAGCTAGGTCCTCCCCCTTCATTTCAAACATTACTATTATAAACCTAAAGCCCCTAACTTTATTTAAGCTAATATATACTTTAAAAACTGTAAGAAAATTCTTTACAGTATCAAATATCAATTGGCTGTTTCCATTAGGACTGAGAGACTTTCTGAACTGCCCAAACTGAGACTGAGCATCACACTCAATCTTTCAGTTTCACTTTCTGTTTCACCCAACTCCAAAGCACTCTCATTTAGCCAAGCAGCACTCACAGTGCAGCCTTTTCATTTTCATTGTATGCTCACACCCACTCTGATCTCAGCCTCCCATACTGTTTCAATGCAGCTCAATGGAAGCTCAGGGAACAGCATCTTCACGTTAAATGCAGTAATTTATAAACCTCAGGAATCAACACAGACTTCAGCAGTTTCAGGATCAATGGAGTTGTCAGGAAATGGAAGATTCCACCTGGAGGGGTGCTGGAATTTGTGCCCATCAGGAATTTTAAAAGGAAGTTTGCAGGTATTCAAGAATGAAAAATGTATAGACTAAAATCATGAAGTGGGCGATTGGGACTAAATATGACAGTTCTTTCAAAGAGACGAGGTGTTGTTTGGACAAATCTACCCCTCTCAGGCCAATATCTCCTTTCTCAGCTGCAGGGTATAGAACTGAACACTTATCCCAGAGGTGATCAAACCAAAAATTTGAATATCCTGCTTTCAAGTTACAAACTTACCAGGAGTATTCTCCCATGCATAAAATGGTTAAACCTCTTTCCTTTCACTGTTAAGTGTCAATGATACTCAGATCCTGATCACTCCGCTTAATGGAGAACTTGCATTGGGATCCTGGTTTGCAAATTATTCTCAATAAATATCCTGTAAAGCAAATCCACAAGAGACAAATAACGGTCAGGCCTGGACAGAAATCCAGAAAACACAAGATTGTCTGGAAAAGGCAAACATTTCTCTTGGTTTCTGTTAGTTATGTATAAATCCTCCTCTTAAAAGCACCCTGCTCCCCCACACAGAAAGATGCAGAGGTAAAATACACCCATTATTACAGACTGAGGAAGTCAGACATTAATAAATTTGACGAGGGAGCACAAGGGGACTCAGAGCACTTTCAGTGATTTGATCCCAATCATATGAATACTGGGCAAACGGATATGCTTTAATAGATCATAATATTTAAAGCAGGACTTCCTACAGTGAGAGTGCAACAGGTAACATGAAGTTCTAAGCAAGGATTAGCGGATCCGAAACGTTATTTTTTTTCCTTTCACAGATGCTACCAAACCTACTGAGCTTTTCCAGCAACTTTGTTTTTGAACATGCAGTTCTGAACACGTTTTCGGCATTTCTCCTCCATTAAATATCTAACGGATAACTTGCAGCAATTTATACTGCCTGAAGCCAGTACTCCGCCAGCGTCAAAGGTCCTTCCCAGGAAATACACGCCGTGTCTCACAGTCTGGGAAAGAAGTCCAGAAAAACAAAAACAAAAACAAACATTTCTCTTGTCTTAATCTCCCCTCCCAAGCAAGAAAGGCTGCGCTTGCGTTCCACTGCAGGTTGCCACCTATAAATATGGCGATCCGGCATGAGTCCCGAAGATCACTGCCCCTAATAAAGATGGTGGCAATTACCTCTGCCTATCGCAGCCTCAGGTCCGTAGCAGTTTTTCCGTTTGCTGCAAAAAACGGGGCCGGCATGTTAAAATTTGTTTTCTGACATGCATCAACGGCTAATAAAGCCTCTCAGTCAATACCGAAAGTATTTCCCTCCCGTTTTTTTGCAGCTTTCCTTTTTATCCCGTGTACTGTACCTTCCGAAAGCAGCTAACCCTCATTCGCAGAGATATTGCGCCCGCGGACAGAGGCGATCACATGATTTTCACACAGACAAACATCTCACTCGCTCTGATTGGCTGGAGGGTAGGCCGCTTCCATTGGCCCCGCCCCGTGCTCCGATTGAACCAAAGCTGACATCGCTCACAGGGAGATAGCAATAGCTGCAGGTGTTGGAGTCACAGATGACAGTGTGGAGCTGGAGGAACACAGCGAGCCAGGCACCATCAGAGGAGCAGGAAAGTTGATGGTTCAGGACCCTTCTTCAGAAATGGGGGAGGGGACGGGAACTGAAACATAAACAGAGTGGGGGCTGGGGAAGGTAGGTGGGAAGGTGATAGGTGAGTGCAGGTCGTCAGTGGTGAAGATTTTTCCTGCTGTTCATTAGCTCTGTGAGTGATGGTGAGGGTTCATCCCGAGATGGGGAAAAAAAGGGCCATTCCTGATTCTCCTAATGTACGGCAAAACAGCTTGTATTTTATGGAAACTTTTACTCTGTCATTTTCCTCGATGTTTTGGCTGTTTCAGAGACTTGGATAGAGCAGGGTCAGGAATGGATGTTGCAAGTTCCAGGGTTTAGATCTTTCATTAAGGTCAGGGAAGATGGTAAAAGAGGGTGAGGTGTGGCTTTGTTAGCCAAGGACAGTACAACGGTGGCTGAAAGAACTTTTGATGAGGTGGTATGGGCTGAGAGCAGAAACAGGAGAGGAGAGGTCGCACTGCTGGGAGTTTTTTATAGGCCCCTGCAAAGTTCCAGGGATGTGGAAGAGTGGATTGGCAAAATGATTCTGGGCAGGAGTGAAAAGAACAGGGTGGTCATTATGGCAGCTATTAACTTCCCTAACATTGAATGGAAATGCTATAACTCTAGTATGTCGGATGCATCAGTTTTTGTCCAATGTGTGCAGGAGGGTTTCCTGACTCGGTATGTCGAAGGGCCGACGAGAGGGGAGGCCACACTGGATCTGGTACTTGGTAATGAACCAGGCCAGGTGTTTGATTTAGTGGTAGGTGAGCACTTTGGACAGAGTGACCATAATTTGGTTATGTTTACTGTAGCAATGGAAAGGGTTAGGAATATGCCACAGGGCAAGAGTTATAGATGGGGGAAGGGCAATTATAATGTGATTAGGCAAGATTTAGGAGGCATAGAATGGGTTAGCAAAATGCAAGGGATGGGGACAATCAAAATGTGGAGCTGGTTTATGGAACAGATATTGCTGTCCTTAATAAGTATGTCCCTGTCAGGCAGGGAGGGAGCGATAAGGTAAGGGAACTGTGGTTTACAAAAGAAATTGTATCTCTTGTTAAGCAGAAGAGGGAGGCATATGTGACGATGAGACAAGATGATTCAGATGAGGCGATGGAGAGTTACAGATGAGCTAGTAAGGATTTAAAGAGAGAGTTAAGAAGAGCAAGGAAGGGACATGAGCAGACATTGGCAGGTAGAATAAAGGAGAACCCTAAAGCGTTCTATAGGTATGTGAAGAATAATACGATGTCTCGGGTAGGAATAGGGCCAGTCAAAGACAGAAGTGGGAAGTTGTGTGTGGACCCTGTGGAGATTGGAGAGGTGCTAAATGCTTATTTCTCATCTGTTTTCACTGAGGAACAGGAGAATATTGTAGAGGAGGTGACTGAGTTACGGGCTACTAGAATTGAAAGGATTAAGGTTAGTAAGGAGGAGGTGTGATCAATTCTAGAAGGTGTGAAGTTCGTAAATCCCCTGGGCCAGATGGGATTTTTCCGAGGATTGTCTGCGAAGCCAGATAGGAGGTGGCAGAGTCTTTGGCCTTGATCTTTGAGTCCTCATTATCTACAGGTTCAGTACCAGAGGTCTGGAGGATTGCAAATGTTGTGCCCTTGTTCAAGAAGGGCAGTGGGGCTGACCCAGGTAATTATAGACGTGTGAGCCTTACATCTGTTGTAGGAAACATTTTGGGAAGGATTATAAGAGATAGGATTTATTATCATCTAGCAAGCAACAATTTGATTGGAGATAGTCAGCATGGATTCGTCAAGGGCAGGTTGTGACTCCCAAAACTCATTGAGTTTTTTGAGAAGGTGACCAAGCATGTGGCTGAGGGAAGGGCAGTTGACGTGGTGTACATGGACTTCAGTAAAGCCTTTGATAAGGTTCCACATGGTAGGCTATTGAAGAGAATACAGAGACACGGGATTGAGGGAGAATTAGCAGTTTGGATTAGAAACTGGCGTTCCGTAAGAAGGCAACGAGTGGTGGTTGATGGAAAATATTCAGCCTGGAGTCCAGTTACTAGTGGTGTGCCTCAAGGATTTGTTTTGGGACCACTGCTGTTTGTCATTTTTATAGATGACTTGGACGCAGGCATAGGTGGATGGGTTAGTAAATTTGCAGATGACACTAAAGTCAGTGGAGTGGTGGACAGTGTGGAAGAATGTTGCAGGTTGCAGGGAGACTTGGATAAACTGCAGAATTGGGCTGGAAGGTGGCAAATGGAGTTTAATATGGATTAAATGTGAGGTGATTCACTTTGGCAAGAATAATAGGAAGGCAGAATACCGGGTCAATGGAAAGATTCTTGGTAGTGTGGCTGTGCAGAAGGATCTTGGTGCCCATGTACTAAGATCCCTGAAAGTTGCCACCCAGGTTGATAGTGCTGTTAAGAAGGCTTACGGTGTGTTAGGTTTTATTGGTAGAGGGACTGAGTTCCGGAGCCATGATGTCATGCTGCAACTGTAGAAAATGCTAGTGTGGCCTCGTTTTGAATATTGCGTGCAATTCTGGTCGCCCCATTACAGGAAGAATGTGGAAGCATTGGAAAAGGTGCAGAGGAGATTTACCAGGATGTTGCCTGGTCTGGAGCGTAGGCCCTATGAAGAAAGGCTGAGGGACTTGGGTCTGTTCTCTCATTGGAGAGAAGGAGGCTAAGAGGGGATTTAATAGAGACATACAAGATGTTCAGAGGATTAAATAGGGTGGACAGTGAGAGCCTTTTTCCAAGGATGATGACTTCAGCTTGTACAAGGGGACATAGCTACAAATTGAGGGGTGTTAGATTTAAGACAGATGTCAGAGGCAGGTTCTTTACTCAGAGAGTGGTAAGGGCATGGAACACCCTGCCTGCCAGTGTAGTTAACTCAGCCACATTAGGGACATTCAAACAGTCCTTGGATAAGCATATGGATAATGATGGGGTAGTATAGGGCAAGGGGCTTAGATTAGTTCACAAGTCGGCGCAACATCGAGGGCCGAAAGGTCTGTTCTGTGCTGCATTGTTCTACGTTCTATGTTCGAGGTGCTTCACAGATGAGCAAAACATCGATTAAAGATATCAATTTTACGATGTATCATAAAGAATAAGAGAGAGGTTCAGGGAGGAAATTCCATAGTTTGGGTTGTCAGCAGCTCTAACCCTGGAGTGTTGTAAGTGGGGTGGGTCAGAAAAATATCTGGAAAGGGGAATTGCAGGAGTGCAAAAAACACATATGGCCTTCATGACGGCAAAGGTTTCAGAGACTGTCATTAGAGAGTACGGATGTCGCATGGAGCTTAAGGCATTACTCTGCACTCAATCCATTACAAGTCATGACCACAAAGGTACAGAAGATTTCTGATGCCTTAATCAGGCTGATCAATATTTGTATCGATGGGCTTGCAAAATGTCAGTAATCGCCTCTACCTCAGAGTCATGGTATTGTTGGGATGCTGCTACAGAAGAGGAGACAGGGAGCAAGGAATGTCACATAAAACGCTCTCCTCTTCTCACTATTTTCACTGCAAAACCAAGGGAGCACCTAACATACCACCTCTATCTCCCATCACAACACTTTGCCCCACAATAACTCTGTCTGCCCCTGCACAAGGAGAAGTGGGATTCTTTTCCAGGACCATGTGGTGCCCTGAAACTCTGAGTGAAGACCAAAAGCATCTGAGCGATGAGAGCAAAGATTTGAGAAGACTGTCTGCACCTTTGCTGAAACTTACAGGAGCACCAGGTCAAAGCAATAGGCAGCATGTGGAGTACAAACTGGAATTGAGTAAGTGTGCGTCTGTACAAATTTGGACAGGCCGGGGGTTTGGGACACTTGACAAAATTTTCAGTTTCCTTTTTGAATAGTCACCTGAAATGCCTTTTTAGAACCACTTCTAACCCTTATCCATGCTCAGATCTGGAGGGCCAGGTCACTCTTGCACTGGTTTCATCCTGCAATTTTATGAAGTCAGCAACAAGATGAGTTTCAACATTGACTTTGAAGATTATTGAAAGCTATCATCGATTGCCATTAGAATGTTTTGATTTTGATTTATGTTGTCTCGTGTACTGAAGTACAGTGAAGTGTTTTTGAGAGTGGTGCAGGCAGATCATAGCAAACAATGATTTACAGATCAAAGTGTGTGCTTAGACAGAGCAAGGCATGCAAGGTTATGCCTGCATAGGAGGTGTGCAAAGCAAGATCAACACTATTTGGAGTTACAGAGTCCATTCATCAGTCGAATAATGGCAGAGAAGAAGCTGTTCTTGAACCCCTTGATGGGTGTGTTCAATCTTCTGCCCAATGGAAGAAGTTGGATGAGAGCATTACCGAGATGGGACGGGTCATTGATGATGTTGGCAGCCTTTCTGCGGCAAAGAGAAGTGTAAATGAAGTCCATGGATAGGAGGCTGTTGCCGTTGTGGCCTCCTCTACATTGGGGAAACCAAGCGGAGGCTTAGGGACTGTTTTGCAGAACACTTACGCTTGGTTCGCACTTTACAACTGCACCTTCCAGTTGCAAACCATTTTAACTCCCCCTCCCATTCCTCAGACGACATGTCCATCCTGGGCCTCCCGCAGTGCCACAACGATGCCACCCGAAGGTTGCAGGAACAGCAACTCATATTCCGCTTGGGAACCCTGCAGCCCAAAACGTATCAATGTGGACTTCACCAGCTTCAAAATCTCCCCACCCTCCACTGCATCCCAAAACCAGCCCAACTCGTCCCTGCCTCCCTAACCTGTCCTTCCTCCCACCTATCCCCTCCTCCCACCTCAAGCCCCACCCCCATCTCCTCCATACTAACCTCATCCTGCCCCCTTGCCCTGTCCATCCTCCCTGGACTGACTTATCTCCTCCCTATCTCCCCACCTATACTCACCTTTACAGGCTCCATCCCCACCTCTTTGACCTGTCTCCTCTCCACCTATCATCTCCTCTATCCATCTTCAATCCGCCTCCCCCTCTCTCCCTATTTATTTCAGAACGCCCTTTCCCTCCCCCATTTCTGAAGAAGGGTCTAGACCCGAAATGTCAGCTTTCCTGCTCGTATGATGCTGCTTGGCCTGCTGTGTTCATCCAGCTCTACACCTTGTATTCTCTGGATCAGAGTTTGGCTTCTGTGATGATTCGTGCTGTGCACACAACTTTCTGCAGTTTCTTATGGCCTTGGGCTGAGCAGTCGTTGCACCAGGCCATTATGCACCCAGATAGGATGCTTTCTATGGTGCATCTGTAAAGGTTGGTGAGGTCTTCATGGACATGCAGTACAGTAGATAAACAAAACATAAAAAGTAAAAGTTCAAAAAGATGCCAAGTTAGACATGCTGAGACTTTGTCAGATTTGAAACTGTTTTGTGTAGGTAACAGTTAAAGAAAGCTCTTGCAGTTCTTTTGTCAGTGAGTACAGAAGTGCTGGTGAAATAAAGGATTATAGATGTAGCAGCCCTGAGTTAAGAGGAAAACAGCACAGGCATAAATATGCAGAAGATCACGAGGTTGACTAAGGTCAGTGTTGCTTATATGAACTGTGACTGGGCACAGTGGGGAGTTAATCAGATAAGAACAAGGATAAAATAGATCTGTGTCTGTGCAGTGGAGACCAACCAGAGTCAGAAGATGAAGGCCCAAGACAGACACTTTGAAGATCAAGGCTGCAAAAACTATCAGAAGTCCTTTTAACACTGTTGTTTAGCCACTGACAGGAACAGTACAACTGTTTGAGTGTAAGTTGTTGTCTGCATTTATCACTGCAGTTTGCCTGACAGCAGATCACCTTCTACTGACTCTGTCTCAATAAAGTTGATTGTTGCTTTACAGCCCAGCTCTGCTGCCAAGTCTGCTCCTGCCTGACAAGTGTAATCACAAAAGAAGATAATGCTTATTGCCAGTCCAGGCAGGCTGTGATTGTGGATGAGTGGGGAGGATGTTCGACAGAATGGGAAATGTTCATTCTGAAGAGATTGACCTGAAACAGTGACCATTAGTCTACTACTTTGCTGCTATGCCATTTCCCATTTTAATATGCCAATTCAAACTGTGCTGGTTTTGCTGAGTGTTCAGATCACAAGACCATAATGCATCCGAACAGAATTGTGCCATTCTGTCATGACTGAATGGTGTGCAGTTCTGGTCTCACTGCTATAGGAAGGATGTAGTGAAAGGGCTGAGGATTGACAAGGATGTTGCCAGAGTTGGAGGGTTAGTGACTCGCTTGTCAAATTGACTTTATTTCTGTGTATTACAATTGTTGTTCTGCTCCAGTTCTTATTTTAATCAGATGTTGATAATAATGCCCAGACATACAAGGCAGAAAATGATCTATCTCCATCAGCAGGGTATCAACCACCTAATATTTTGAATAATTTTTTTATCTCATCTGCTGTCTGGTTGCATATCTCTTTCTGTTTTCTTTTTGTTTTCTTTTTCGCCACTTTGTCACTTTACAGCCTGGAGGAACATTGAAATCTATAACTAAACTGACCACATGATATCTGTTCTCCTTCTGTCTTCCACCTTCCACGCACCTTCCTTCCATTGATAATAAAATGTGAGGCTGGATGAACACAGCAGGCCAAGCAGCATCTCAGGAGCACAAAAGCTGATGTTTCGGGCCTAGACCCTTCATCAGAGAGGGGGATGGGGTGAGGGTTCTGGAATAAATAGGGAGAGAGGGGGAGGCGGACCAAAGATGGAAAGAAAAGAAGATAGGTGGAGAGGAGAGTATAGGTGGGGAGGTGGGGAGGGGATAGGTCAGTCCAGGGAAGACGGACAGGTCAAGGAGGTGGGATGAGGTTAGTAGGTAGAAAGGGGTGCGGCTTGGGGTGGGAGGAAGGGATGGGTGAGAGGAAGAACAGGTTAGGGAGGCAGAGACAGGTTGGACTGGTTTTGGGATGCAGTGGGTGGAGGGGAAGAGCTGGGCTGGTTGTGTGGTGCAGTGGGGGGAGGGGACGAACTGGGCTGGTTTAGGGATGCGGTGGGGGAAGGGGAGATTTTGAAACTGGTGAAGTCCACATTGATACCATTAGGGTTCCCAGGCGGAATATGAGTTGCTGTTCCTGCAATCTTCAGGTGGCATCATTGTGGCACTGCAGGAGGCCCATGATGGACATGTCATCTGAAGAATGGGAGGGGGAGTGGAAATGGTTTGCGACTGGGAGGTGCAGTTGTTTGTTGCGAACTGAGCGGAGGTATTCTGCAAAGCGGTCCCCAAGCCTCCGCTTGGTTTCCCCAATGTAGAGGTAGCCACACCGGGTACAGTGGATGCAGTATACCACATTGGCAGATGTACAGTGGATGCAGTCCTTCCATTGATGTTTTGTGAGGATTTCATCAGTGCCAGCAGCCGTGATCGAATCGGAGGAACAGGTTACATTGCAATTACATTTAAATCCTCCCCCAACTGAAAAATCCCTCGAAAATTGAACACAATTTCAAGGAAGCTATAAAACACATATGGAGCAATGAATTGAATTGTTAATAATGTTTAATCCGTGTGATAGGATTATAGAACGAAAAAACACTGCTGATGGTTCGAAGCTGAAAGACTAACAGTGAAATGCAAGAGACACTCAGCAAGGCGGGACACAGTCTGACACACACACTACAAGATAACCAGGGGAATGGGGAGGGAATTTGTTGGTTATCCCGGGATACAGGGTCAACAGCGAAAAGTGGGAGACACTGGATTGGGAATCGCGGGATAAAGACACGTAACTGGGTCAGAGAATGGGGACAGCACAGCGAGGCTCCCTGTGGTACTCGCCTTGGACCGCCCCGCTTTTGGGCAGGTCTGAGTTCAGTTTCCGGAAACTGCAAGTTCTGTGAAGTGGGCGGGACTAAATTTGTGATTGACAGGTAGGGGGTGTTTTTCAGTCCAGAAACAGCCTCTGCTCCGCCTTTTCTTGGTGAATGTTTCCCTGCAGTCGAGTTGGTGAGTGTTTAGAACTCTGTCGGTTTCCCGGTAATGTAGGTGAACTGGAGCTCACTGTGTGTTAGATCATATCGCCAACCCTCTCTCATCCCCTTTCTCCCAATCCCCAGTTACACGCTGCTGGCTCAGGGAGCTCTGGCGGATGCGGGGCTGTGGTCAATCTCGGCGCTGGTTTCGGTTCACAGAAGACGGTTTAGTATTTGAGGTAATGACAGATCATTCTGCCCAGCAGGACAGATTCTAATGTTGTCAGCAGGGACCATACAGCCCTCACAGACTGGGGTTAGTTTCTTTCCAGCAGAACAGACCGAGGAAGGGTCATCGGACCCGAAACGCTATCTCTTCTTCCCAGATGCTGCCAGACCTGCTGAACTTTTCCAGCAACTTCCGTTTTGTTGTAGACGAAGGGGGGACATGATTGAAATGTATAAATTTATGAGGGAAATAGAGAAAACAAGAACAAATCTTTCTGCTTAGTGGTGGAATCAGTATCGGGCGACATGGATTGATGGTAAGCGGCGGGAAGTTTTGATGAGTTGAGCGGATTTTTTTCACTCAGATAATGGGGGGAAACTGAAACTCACTGCCTGGCAGCCTAGTCGAGCTACAAATGTTCATAACACTTCCGGAACTATTGAGATGTATAAAATAAACACGGAAAGAACTGGGATGCTGTAAATCAGAAACAAAAAAGAAATTGTTGACAACATTCTGCAGATCTGGCAGCATCTTGGAGAGAAATCAGAGCTCAAGTTTCGGATCGAGTTTTTGAAGCCAGGATGTAGAACCCCCCAATGAGGAAAGAGGGGACCTAACTTCAGACAACCAACGCGGACAAGTGCTTGAAGTATTAGCGGGGAGAATTTTGCAGGCAGTTATCAGAACTCTTTTGAAAAGATTTGGGATTGTTATGGAAAAGGACAAGGATGGACCTGTAATCAAAGTTCTAACTTGGTTGATTTTAATAAGATATGATTTGGCCATAGTGCACAGGAAGCAGATACTTTCAGGTACATGTGCAAGAGGGAACATAAATGGAGAGATAAGGAGAGCGCTAAGGGAAATATGAATTGATACTGCCAAGTGAAATGAAGCAAAATGCTCTGTTGATTTACAGGTAGACATATGGTTAAAGGATAAGGGGGAATGTGTAAGGCCCATTAAGGACCACAGAGGTATCTGTGCGTAGAACTAGAGAGTGTTGGCCTGGGTCGAAATGAATACTTTGTGTCAGTGCTCACTAGTGAAATAGATGAATCAGGGAGAAGGTCTGTGATAGAATGTAAAGAAACTATCACAGAGAGAGAAAGGAAGTACTAAGCAGTCTGGAAGGTTTCAATGCAGATCAGTATCCAAGGTCAAGTGAAATGTCTCCTGTGATGTTAGGATGAAATAGCAGGGTGCTTGCAAGGTTCTTAATTCCCCACTAACCACAAAGGGACCCTTCTGAAGGGCCACCGGACTCAAAACGTTAACTCTGTTTTCTCCTTCGCGGTTGCTGCCAGAAGTGCTGAGCTTTTCCAGCAACTTTGTTTTTGTTCCCAATACTTTTATTTAATCTCTTTGACATCAGCAAGACTTTTGGGAGACTGAAAGCAAAGCTAAGTGCGCATAGAATCCATTGAAATTTGGCAAATTGGATCCACAATTGGCTGAGGTTCAGGAAGCAGAGAGGTGGGTTTTGTTTTGTTTCTAACCGCAAATCTGTGCACATTGGTGTGGCAGAGTGGCCAATGTTGGGCCCTTATTTTTGTTTTAGGTAAATGCCTTAGATTTGAATGTATGAAGGTTGATCAGTTAGTTCAGATGATGCAAAAGTAATAGATGGTAAATAATGAGATGGATAGCCTTAGTTTACAGACCGGCTGATCAGTGGTAAATGGAATTTGATCTAGATTAGTGAATAGCAATACATGGACGAGTTATCCAGTCCTTGAATTCATTTGTTAATCAAACAGTTTGTGATTAGTTGACTAGCCAGGGGAGGAAGGCTATTTCCTTTTCCCATCAACATACACCATGACATAGTCCTGGATTGTAAATGGGGATTTTGGCTGTAAGACAATTTTGCTACATGTTGCTCACTCCATAGTCAGACCTCAAATGAGAGTCTCTAATGTATGGTGCTGCAAATTGTGAGGAACGAAAATCACATTTTGGCTTTTATTGCTAATCAATTTGCTGTCCCCTAAATCTTGATCATCTCTAACAGAAATCATGCAAACATGAACATGAGGAAAGAGGCCACCATTTTAGCAGGAAAACAAATGTGTAAAGCTAAGAGAGCAAATGATGACAGTAAATTTAAGAGACGTACCAGAACCAACATTTGCAGAGTAGGCACCCTCCCTGGATTCAATCCCTCTCCCTTCCTTTGCTGCAAGTGAACAGTTTCCCGACCCTACCACCCAGAAAGACTAAAGAAATGGAAAGGGAGGAGACATTGCTTTGCTCCCAGATGTTGCACAGAGGAGGAGGTTTCACTGGAAAGACAACATCTGCATTGTGAGCCCAGGACTGAAGCAGCCAATAGGAATTGCTGTGCTCCGTGGTGATGCCTCAGGTTTCAGGCACGTGGACACGGGAGCGCCGCCCCCACCTATTGTTCCCCTCCTGCTGCCAGGGTTGCCGGGGCAACCAGCGGGCGGCTCGAATCAGAGCGAGAAGCTGCTCGGGATCTGCCCCTCCCCCTCCCTCCGGCGGCAATTGCTGAATCAGAAGGTGACCATGATCAGCCTCTGACTGTTCTGTCTGTTTATGGTTTGCCTGTTCTGTCTGTGGGGAAAGGTATGGACCATGTGGAAACAAAAAGGAAAGACCATGGAGAAATTTGAAAATAAGGATGGGTCTGAACAGCGGGCCTTAGATTGTTTGTTATGAAATGTTTGTTGGTGAGATGTGGCCAGTGCTGCCTGGAGCAGCATTTATTGCCCATCTCAGGTGCTGTGGAGAACGAGCTGCCATGGGCCATGTCTATAATCTTTGACTGCCTATTATGCTGGGGACCAGGCAAGTCAGCGTTTCGACTGGACCTGAAGCCTGTCAATTTCGGATGGGTAAATCATGTCAGACAAATCTACAAAAGTTTTTTTTTGAAAATGTAACTGATAGAACCCGGTGGATGGGGTCATTTGGATTTTCTCAAAGCTGCTGATCAAGTTCCGCTTAAGAGGTTAGTGTGCAAAATCAAAGTTCATAAGATTGTTGGGAATTTACTGGTGTAGATTGTGAATTGGTTGGCAGACAGGAAACAGTAGAAATAAATGATCTTTTTTCAGTGTCTAAGGCTTTGACAATTGGGACGCCACAAAGACCCTTGGACCTCATGTGTTCAAAGTGTACATCAATGATTTGTATGTGCGAATCCAATGTACTATTTCTAGGTTTGTTGACACAAAAGAAGAGGGATTGTGAGTGAACGGGACATAAAGAGACTTCAGAGTAATTTAGATGATTTGAGTGAGTAGCAAATGCATAGCAGATGCAGTATCAGTGTGAAGTTATCCACTTTGGTACCAAATTCAGAATGGCAGAGTATAATTCAAGTGGTGGTCGATTTGGAAATGTTCATGTACAAAGGGACCTGGGTGTGCTTGTACACCAGTCATTCAATACAAGCTTGTAGGTGCAGCAAGCAGTTAGGAAGGCAAATGGAACTTTCTCCTTCATTTCAAAAAGGTTTGAGTATGGCAGCAAGGTGCTCTTACAGCAGCTGTGTTGGGTTTTGTGAGGCCGCATTGAAATCTATGAGCAAGTTTGGTCTCCAAAACAAAGAAACATTATTCTTGCTGCAGGCAAACAGCAATTTCTTGTGTTGCTGAGTGAGGGACAAAAGTTATCACTGACCATGAATCAAGAAGAAGCTCCAGTTGTTGTCTTGGTTTCAAGTCAGATTTGGAGATGATGTCACTTGTTGACAACACTTTAAAGCATTTCCCAAAGCGGGAAGTGGGTGATGTTCCCTCACTTTTGCTTCATTTCCCTCTTGCAAAACAAGACAGAGTCTGAGGCACTGTTTGGTTTAGGCATACCCACTGCAGGGCCCTGCTCCCCACACCACCACCTCCCCCTGCTACACACACTAAGAAAGGAATGATGTGGATAAAGTAATCCAAAAGGTGTGGTGGGAAATACAAGACAAAATAGAGAGAGGTAGTGTTAGAGGAGCTGGAATCATTGAAAGTGGATGAGTCACCAGGCCCAGATAGATAGTTCCCTGGCGTGTTGAAGGAAATAGCAGATGTTGTGAGGATTAATTTTCAATCTTCACTTGACTCAGGTGAGGTGCCAAGGGGCTGGAGGAATGCAAATGTGCTGTTGTTGTTTAAAACAAGTACAAAGGAAATGCCATACAACTATAGGCCAGTCAATCTTACTTTGGTGGTGGGCAAACTGTAAGAATCAATCCTGAGAGATCAGAGAAAATGTCAATTAGAAATGCATGAACTTGTCCGGGATAGTCAGCATTGCTTTGATGAGGGAAGGTCATACTTAAGCAATTTGACTGAATTCTTTGAGAAATTGGTAAGGAGTCTCAGTGTGGGTAGTGAAGTGGATATTGTTTTCATAGATTTTGTTAGGATATTTGACAAAATCCCACACGGCAAACTGGTCAAAAGTAAAAACCCATGGATAACAGGGTAATGTGTTGAATTAGATCCTCTGTTTACAGTGCTCTGACATATTTCCAGTCGCAAGTTCCAGCAGGAGACTGTAATATAGGAAGCAGTGAAATTGTTTCAGAGCTGAGCATTATGGACTATTCAGCAAATTTTGAGCTGGTACTGCTGTGTTCTGTTATCTGTGAGAGATTGCATGGTCCAGGGCTGATGTGACTCCTTTAATCTGGCTCTGAATTCATGTTCACCATTGCTGTATTTCATCTCTACCCTCCTAGATCTTCTCTCTGCGATTGTCTAACTTCTGTCCCTGCATTTTAGCTCTGTTTTGTGTTTTACTGTTACATCTGCTAATTGTGCCTAAATTAGACTTCCACCACTGCCTATCCCCTGACCGTGTGCTTTTGCTTTACCAACTTGACATTCTCACAGAATTGTTAACAGTCAGAAATTGTTTTTAGTGCTCTGCTATCAACTTCTACTCTGCAAATTACAAGATTCATCCAGTTCACATTTTATAACCTACCATTTTGATTTTTTGGTTTCTGTCTCACTCTCCTTGTTTCGTCCAAATCAGCTGAACACGGTTTTCAGAAGAGGAGATTTTGCAGTTAACAAACTGAAACCAACCGTCACTCAGGATCTGAGAGAGTTACCAAACGTATCACAACCTGAATACAACAGAATATTGGACATGGAAGGAGAAAGCACTGTTCCCAGTGGGGAGAAACTGGTTCTGTTTTTGGGTAAGGCTTCAATCAATCAGCTGGCTTATCAGAATGTAAACACACTCATAATGATTAGAAGCCATGGAGATGAGGGGATTGTGGTAAAGACTTCTTTCATCCATCAATACTGAAAAATCATCAGTGTCGTTACACCAGGAAGAGGCCATTCACCTGTTCTGAGTGTGGAGAGAGACTCACTCAAATCACCCACCCTGCTGACACACCAGAGTGTGGCAAGAGGCTGTTCACCCCCACAGAGTGTGGAAAGAGATTTATCAATTCTTCAAACCTGGTGACACACCGGCAAGTTCACACTGATGAGTGACCTTTTAAATGCCCAGTCTGCAGGAAGTGCTATGAAAGGTCTGGGGAACTAATGCTCCATCAATGTGCTCACACTGAAAGAGACTGTTTGGGTGTTCTGACTGTGGGACAGCATTTCAGTGATCATCTCGGCTCACTGTATACCATTATGTTCACATTAGGGAGAAGCCCTTTACCTGCTCTGACCGTGGGAGGGAAGTCAGTCAGTCACCCCATCTGCTGAGGCACCAGCACATTCACACTGTGCAGTGACCATTCACCTGCCCCAGCTGTGGGAAGGGAATCACACAGGTGTCATATCTGCTGAGTGACCAGAGAGTTCACAAGAAACTGCAGTGATTGGGCTTTACTATTAACCGCGTTCAGGAATTAACCAGGTTCATTGTGATCTGTTTCTGCTGATATTAATAACCACCTGTTCAGGTATATGTTAATGTAGATACGTATCAAATAAACCAGTTTTGTGTAAAACACAGTGTTTCATCTTCTTATTGTCTCTAACACAGGGGATTCCCTTTCAATTGCTGTCCCACTCCCCTCCATCCTCACCTTTAACAAGAAGTATGAAAGCTCCATTGTCACTGAGATGAAGACCATCTGATCAGTTGCCTCTGCCCAGACTGGGAAAATTGCTCTGGAAAATGGGTCTGATTTTCGGCCAATGTATTTACTCACAGAGGAAAGACCATTCAGGTGCTCTTATTGCAGGACTGGCCTCAGGCAATCGTCTGTCTCACTGTGCATCAGTGTGTTCACAGAATAGGGAAGCTGTTCACTTGGTCTGAGCATGAGAAGATTCACTCAGACCTTCCACCTTCTGAGGCGCCAGTGAGTTCATTAGTGATTACAGGAGTTGGATTTCCTGTTAATCAGATGCTAGACACGTTCATTTTCTCATTTTGTCTTTTTTCTACTGGTGTTAATAAATTCCAGAAGTTTTAAATGCAAATATTCAGAATAAAAACACACATGAATTAGCTTAGTGTTAAACCCAGTGTGTTGAGTCTTTTTCGTAGCTCAAACACAAGTGAGTCCCTTTTGAAGGCTCTCCCTCTTTCTCCTCATGACGCGGGTGAGATGTTCAAGGAGCTGAGACCCCAGTACATTTGAGACAATCTGATTGCCTGCCTCTGCTGCTCCCCTCCCTTCCACGAGCTCATTGGATCAAACTGCTTGTCGAGTGCTTCTAGCTTGACCCCGGATTCCCAGCTTTCTCCAGTTTCTCTCCTGTCAGAGCTTGTCTTGCCCACGAGGCCCATGTTTGTTCCACTGACCTATTCTCACTAAATATATTTGCTAATAATGTTAAAGTTCACTGTCCCTTAAAATTTCATCTTCCCAATTTTTTTATTGAAAAGCCTGGATTTCATGGTATTTGCAAAGACTTGAACTTGGTGTTCACCAAAGAGCTGTTCTTGGTCCCTCCTATTTCTCACCTACACGCTGCTACTTTTTAACATCATCCAGAAGCATTTTGTTAGTTTTCACATGGTCACTGACAACTACCCGTTCTAACTCATCACCAGCCCTGTCCATTCCTCTATTGTTATTCAATGATCCCATACCTGATACTGGAAAAGCTGAAATGTCCTCCAGGGAAACATTTGGAAGAACAATCCATTGTCTTCAGTTACTGCTACACATTCCATTCTCAAACTCTGAACCTGTAACTCTTTCCTGAGAGTAAGGCTGAACTACACTGCTCATAGTCTCAGTCACAGATTTGACCTGAAGGTGAATTTTCAATCACAAAACCATACTTTCACTCACACCAGATCTTCTAATTTCCATAAAGTCAGCCATCTCCACCTCAGCCCAGCTCATCTGATCCTGAAACCCTTGTCTGTACCCATGTTAAACTTGATAATTGCAATGCATTCCTGATCACCTTCTCACGTTCACCCCAGACCCGTGTGGAAATGTGAGGTCTCCCAAAATCTGTGTTCTGCCATTCCTGTTGACATTCCCGCTAAACTGTGTGAGTGCAGTCACTCCAACCTTAAGTGGTCTGACTGAGGCATTGACTTCCAGTTTTGGAAGTCATGAGCGTGCACCATCCCTGGAGGCCTGCACAACCGGAATGAAAATGAGAGGGAATTCTGGTCCTGTTCACCCAACACCCTCTTTGTTCCCTGAGAGTGTTGCTGCTCATTTCCCTTGCTGTGTTGAACTCTTAGGTCTGCCTGCAGCAGCAGCAGTGTTTGCTCGTGGGACCTTGGTGCTCTGCTGGATCTTTTTTAAACCTGTTCTTGTAGTGAATCTGTTAATCTTGGCCCTCGTTGGCTGAAATCTAAATATTAGAGCATTTATACAATTTCATTTCTCCACTCCAGTCTCTTCCTTCCCTCTCCCTTGTCTGCTTTGAATTCTCCACACATTGTGTGCAGGAACAGATTTATTATCTTGGAATCTCCAGCGTCTGCAGTTCCCATTATCTCTGAAATCAATGAGATAATGTTTTTAGTGGGGCCATGAGAACCATGAAGAATGTAGAAGAATTAACTGAATTACTGTTCATTTTCAACCCATTTAAAATAACCTTTCTTCAGTTTAAATGTGTTGAATATGGAAGGAATGCTTTAAAGTTTCAAAATTTGTACATGTGAAGGAAGAAAAATTGAATAAGTCCTTTTGCACTCTTGAAATGTCAGAACTGTCTGTCTCCTTGTTTGTTTGTGGTGCTGTGTGACCAAGTTAATCCCATTCTATAATTATTTGGCGGATTTCCTCCCCTGGTTTAATTACACCCATAATAAATAAGAAGAACATAAGTATATGCAGTAAATTTTACTTATTTTAAATAAAATAATTAGTTTTTAAAGCCCAATCAGGTGGTGGGGAAGGTGATGTGTTGTGACTTCAGGATGTGGGAACTCCTGGAGACTGGTGTGATCCCAGACTGATATATCTTCAATAAGTGTCTGCGGCTAGAGGAACCTCAGCCCATAATCATTGAATTAGATGTTATAATACAAACGCTGCAAAATATCAGGGAGAAAGTTACCTGGACAGTTTGTTCCAGGTGATAGTCACAGCTCATAGGTATTCTCATCTTAATTGGTCCATGGTTAGGGGCATGAAAATACATAAGGCAGGTTTGGGGATTTTCTTACATTTCTAAGAACAGCATTTGAAATCTAAATGCAGGTAAGTGTGACAATATGGAGAAACTGGGTTTGACTGTAGCAGTATACTGGCAGACCTTCAAGAAGACATTTACCAAATCTTCGCAACAATGTATCCCAGTCAGAAAGTGACTAAATAATGAAGTTAAGAATACTTCCAAATTTAAAGAAACACTGCACCCATTTACAAAGGTCAGTGGTAGGTCAGAAGATTGTACAAATTTGAGTGAACAAAGAATGATACTAAAGAACAGGAAGAAAGAGTGTTATTAAACTAGGGAGGGTTCAGAAGAGATTTACCAGGATGTTGCTAGCATGGAATGTCAGTTACAGAGGAAGACTGGATACGCTGGGAATGCTTTCTCTGGCGCATTGGATGTTGAGGGGTGACCTTATTGGGTTTATAAAATCAGGATTAATGGTAGGTGCCATTTTCCAAGGATGGGGGTTTCAAGACAAGCGGGCATATTTTAAGGTGAGAGGAGACAAATTTCAAAAAAACACGTTTTCTAACATATGGAATGAACTTTCTGAGGAAGGAGTGGATGTCAGCACAGTTACACTGTTTAAAAGACACTTAGAAATGTATTTCCACAGGATGAGGGTGTCGCTGACTCGGCAGCATTTATTGTCCCCCTCCATCCGTAAACAGTTCAGAGTCAACCACATTGCAGTGGGTCTGGAGTCATATGTAGGCCAGACCAGGAAGGATGGCAGTTTCCTTCCTAAAAGGACAGTAGTGAACCAGATGGGTTTTCCTGACAGTTGGCTATGGATTCACTGTCATCATTCTCCTCTTAATTCCAGATATTTATTGAATTCAAATTCCACCATGGGCCACAGTGGGAATCAAACCCAGGCCCCAAAACATTCTCAGAGTCACTGGGTTAACAGTCCAGCGATAATACCACTAGGCCATCACCTCCCCATTTGGGGGGTAGTGCGCTGACTCTCAATCCCCAGGATTCCCCGGGTCACCACCGTCTAATCAGAGCACACAATATGCCTGATAGCAAAGTGTGGAGCTGGATGAACACAGCAGGCAAGCAGCATCTCAGGAGCACAAAAGCTGACATTTCGGGCCGAGACCCTTCATCAGACAATATGCCTGACTTTGCTGTCTGTTGAATGAAATTAACAGAAAATACAACCAAGTTCTGTCCTTAACAAGCTCTCCTGTATATTACAAATACGAGAACAGAGTTAGTTCTCATATCAGTTTTCTCACGATGCTCAAGCGAAGGTGAGATTTGAATTCCTGATATGCAGAAACAAGAATCCTTTCAATGTCTCAGATAAGTAAATATCATCAAGAATGCCAGAGTCAACGTCCCAGCAGCCTCAGAGAAAGGGAAGTTGACATCAACTCATAAGCTGCTCATGTGCAACTTGCAATTCCCAACACCCAACTTCAGGACTCTGATGTTCTCAGTGGCATTTCCTGATGGGAAAGCTGCAAACTGCACTCAAGCCAGGTAGGTGTTGAACCTACAAACCTAAGATCTGCAGTCAGATGTGTTACTCATTACACCATTGACCTGCTAGTGCTCACATGCTGCAGAGTTGTGGTGTTAACAGGAACATCACCATCACTGCTGCACTTCAGTGGCCCCCACTTTGAGATTAGGTGAATTTCACTGGCAAAAAAGAAACACATTTGTTCTCAGGTATAATGGGAACTGCAGATGCTGGAGAATTCCAAGATAATAAAATGTGAGGCTGGATGAACACAGCAGGCCAAGCAGCATCTCAGGAGCACAAAAGCTGACGTTTCGGGCCTAGACCCTTCATCAGAGAGGGGGATGGGGACAGTTCCCTCTCCCCATCCCCCTCTCTGATGAAGGGTCTAGGCCCGAAACGTCAGCTTTTGTGCTCCTGAGATGCTGCTTGGCCTGCTGTGTTCATCCAGCCTCACATTTTATGATTTTTGTTCTCAGGTAGTTGCTTCAGTATGCCCTTCTATCTGTGCTGGAACTTTCTGTTATTTTACTCACCATCAGCCACTCCAGTGAAATGTATTTTCAGGCTTTGAGTCATGGTTTGTTCAATTAGATTATGGATGATCTGGTAATTCTCAACACCGTTGTCCTGACTTTCCCCACTAGAGTCTCTTACTGATTAGAAATCTGACTTAATGTGCCAGTCTCGACAGCTCTCTGCAGTCAAGAATTCCACAGATTCATAACTCTCAGAGAGAAGAAATTCCTCCTCAGCTCTGTCTGAAATGTGTGAACCTAGTTCTGAAATTCTATTTTCTGTTCTAAGATTGTCCCAGAAGGGGAAACAACTTTGACCAGAATCTGTCAAGCTCCTAAGAATCTTGTGTGTTTCAGGAAGGAGCAGGGCTTATGTAGTCCTGTGACCAGTATTTAGGAGCAGCTAAATACTCAGGAGTGGACAAAAATGTGATTTGTTCCCGGCCCAGCGTGTTGATTTCATCTCTGATGTAAAACCTGCAGTGATTCAGATAGAGTTACACTGTTTATGCTGTTGTCACTGTGAGGAATTCCTGGGCATTTATCAGTTTGTACAAGAACAACAAATCCCTGAATGAGGACTGACCCTGGGAAAGGGCTGTGAGAGCACCAAATCCTAACCACTAGACTACCAGGGAACATCACATTAATTAGCCCCTCAAGGCCATGGGGAATGGAATTGGGGCTGTGAAAGAAACAAAAGATGTGGCTGGGGCAGGTATGCAGCTGATAAAGAAACAAATTGAAACAAACAAAGAGAACAGAATAGGGGGCAGCATTCACACACTAATTGTTAGTCTCGATGGTGAATCCAGAAAACTGAAGTGCTGAATTGAAAGGTGTGCTGCTTTCTTGGAGCTGACATTTAGCGTCATTGGAAGAGTGCATTGAGCTGATGACAGAAATACCAGTGTGACATCAATATGGAGAATTAAAATGTAGAACTTGCTCCAACAGGTTTTGGATACTGAGGACCAATTATACATTTTAAAACTGCAGTGTTAGATTTTTGTTAAAAGCTTCGAGCAATTTGGAATAAGGATCAGGATGAACACAGCAGGCCAAACAGCATCTCAGGAGCACAAGAGCTGACGTTTCAGGCCTAGACCGTTCATCAGAGAAGGGTCTGATGAAGGGTCTAGGCCCGAAACGTCAGCTTTTGTGCTCCTGAAATGCTGTTTGGCCTGCTGTGTTCATCCAGCTTCACACTTTGTTATCTTGGATTCTCCAGCATCTGCAGTTCCCATTATCTCTGGAATAAGGATCAGCCCTGTTTGCATTGAATGGTGGAGGGATCGAAAGGGATTAAATTCAATCTTTTTGCTGATGGAGATTCCAGTGAAAGGAAAGTTTAGGTAAGAGTAATAACGAGAAAGCTTCTCTTGGAGATTTTTGTGTCTTTATCTATGAATATTTCAATAAAACTGCATTTGATAGCCTGGCCACTGCTGGAGGTATTGGGACTAATAGGGGAAATAAGCAGATGTCTTCAGATACCAGTAAGATGGCTTGGGTAATGAATTTCAATCGAACTTGATCAAGAGCAGGGATGTGTTGTTGCAGTTATACAGGCATTGGTGAGGCTGCACCTAGAATGTTCAGTGCAGTTTTGGTCTCCTTTTCTGAGGAAGGGTTCTCTTGCTCTCAATGGAGTGCAATGAAGGTTTACCAGGCCAACTGACATATGAGGCGATATTGACTAGGTTAGGATTGTTTTCGCTGAAGCTCAGATGAATGAGGGGCGATTTCATGGAGACCTATAAATTTCTAACAGGACTGGACAGTATAACTGCAGGGAGTGTGTTCCTGATGGTAGGTGTGTTCAATCAGGGGCCATAGTCTGAGGATTCTCCTATGTCTTATGGTCTTATGACGTTAGATGCCTTCAAGGGAGAGATCGACAAATTCTTGATTTCACGAGAAGTCGAGGACTGTGGGGAGAGTACAGGGAAGTGGAGTTGAAATGCCCATCAGCCATGATTTAAATGGCGGAGTGGACTTGATGGGCCGAATGGCCTTACTTCCACTCCTATGTCTTCTGGTCTTATGAATGCGGGGTAGACAATTTAGGACGGAGATGGGGAGACATTTCTTCACCCAAAAAGTCGTGAGCCTGCGGAATTCGTTGCCACAGGAAGTAGTTGATGCTAAAACATTGAACGTATTCAAGAGGCAGCTAGATATAGCACTAGGTGTAAATGGCAGCAAAAGTTCTGGGGAGAAAGCAGTATTAGGCTATTGATTGGAATGATCAGCCATGCTTGTAATGAATGGTGGAGCAAGCTCAAAGTGCCAAATGCCCTCCTCATGCTCCTATCTTCTATGTTTCTATCTTCTGAATAGTTACAATTTATTTTGACTGAAGTAAGGTGATAAAATTAATTATGTGCCTAACATTTAATTGAAGGTGGCATCCTGCAATTAATCAAATGTGTTAGTTAGTCCCCAATTTGAAACAGATGATTAAACAATGAGGCTTGCAAATTTGGCCTACAACAGTCAAAGACATGATGCATTTCCAAGTCAGAATGGTGTCTGGCTTGTAGGGGAAATTGTAGACACCATTATTTCCCAAGTATCTGGTGCCCTTGACTTTCTGGGTGATCAAATTATGGTTTTGGAATGTGCTGTCTCAGCACCCTTGGTCAGCTGCTTTGCTGCATTAAGCTGATGGTGTTGTACTGCTGGTCCTGGGTACCAGGTGACAAAGTCCTTACTGCCAACCTGCAAACATACATACTAGGAAAAGTAGGCCACTCAGCCCCTTGAGCCTGCTCTGCCATTCAATAAGATCATGTCTGCTCCTGTATACTCCAAATAACCCTTGATTCCATTCACAAAAATCTCTGATCCCTGCAGTTGACAATTCTAAGGTGACCTCAGATTACTTCTGCTTCACAGCAATGACTGTGATCAACATGGGATGATCAATGACATGGCTAAGGTTGTTTGTGGCCAGGAATTGAATCACACACTGTTAATCGCTGCATGGGTTTCACATACAGGACACATGATTACAGATTTCTTTAACCCAGTCTCTGAGTGTCTGATTAGTGTAGTTTGACCCCAGAAGGCTCTCACATTACTCACTGAGCCTGTGTCCTCAGACATGAACAACCAGTTACTCTGCCCACTCCAAGTTTGGGAGAAACTGTTTCCTCAATTGCAGTTTGAGTCATATCTCAGCCCTTTAATCAAGATGATTCTCCCAAACCTTCATTCCTTTTTGTTTCTTGTGATCTCTGTTGACCCTATCAGTTCTGAGCTTCCACTCATTCCCACCCAGTTCTTTCTGTATACTCCATATTGAAGTGGTGAACTGTTCTCTAAGTGAACCAGGGATGTGCCAGGAGATGATGGGAGGCCCGTGTATTTCCAATGTCAACCTCAGAAGAAGGAAGATGCAGGAAATCACTGCTCATGGAGCATGAACCCTGAGATGTTGGGGAACGCTGCCGAGATGGAGGATGCAGAAGCAGGCGAGGATGACTAATTACCTGGTCAGACTTTCATGCTGGAAATCATCAGCACCAAGTTTCTCACTGCCACACGGGAGAATATCAAATTGCAAATAAATCAGGTGGGAATAGATAATAATGAGGTGTAAGTGCATGCAAACAGGAGTCTCACTACTTACCACCAAGCTCTTTGTCTCTGTTAAAATCTTGGGTGGAAAATTTGACTTTTCAGTCTTTGACATTGAGAATTTCATTTTTGAGGTCTCACCATATTTTCCCAACAGACCCACCATTGTCCACGGCGTACAGGGACTGGGAAGATTCTCATCTGTGCACTAAAAACAAGACTGGTTTACGTGATGTTTGCTGTGGGACACATATGAGGTCTTGATGCTGAAAGTGACGGAAAGATTGGGTTTGGTTTTTAAGTGATCACAGGACCTTTGCTGGATACCAAGAGGAAGAGAGACACTCTCTTGTCCACAGGAGTAACCGAAGTATGGGAACAGAAAGAATCCCGAGTTAGAAAAGAGAAGAGGCCTAAACATGCAGCAGTCATCAACAGGACATCATTTATTCTCATCGTATCTTCCAGAAAGTGAGGATACACTGTTTCAAATTACATTCATACATTTTGATTCAATAGAGTACGTAAGTTCCAGTCCAGATTTGGGATTAACAACATCAACATAAATAAAACACAACTTTCAGCATGAACTCTGTTGTAATTAACAGCAGCAACAGCACAATCCATCCCCTGCAGTTGCTTGTGAACTCACTGACATGTCTGTAAGTGACATGACTGAGTGAGTTGCTTCCCATTCATGAAGCAAATGAACACCCTCTTCCCCGATGTGACTTTGCTGGTGTCTCAGCAGTGTCCTCTGCTTTTACATTCAGAATATATTCAGAACATTCAAAATGGCTGTTATCCGTGTGAAAAGGCTGATATGAATTCAGGTCAGATTAGCGAATGAATGCTTTCGTACGCAGGGAGCATGGAAGCGGCCTCTCCCCAGTGAGAATTTAATGATATTTAATCAGGATCCATGAGTGTCTAAATGTCCTCCAGCAGTGAGAGCACAAAGCTGTTTCTCGGTGTGAACAAGCTGGTGTTTGACCCAGTTTATCTTTTAAAGCTCTTTTCACAATCAGAGCAGTTAAATAGCCTGTCATCAATGTGAGACCTAAACCCAACCTCTTCTTCCGCAACATTGATGACTGTATCGGCACAGCCTTGTGCTCCCATGAGGAGCTCAAACAGTTCATCCACTTCACCAGCACCTTACACCCCAAACTTAAGCTCATCTGGACCATCTCTGACACCTCTCTCTCCTTCCTGGACCTCTCTGTTTTCATCTCTGGCAACCAGCTGGAAACCAATTTCCATTTCAAGCCCACTGACTCCCACAGCTACCGAGAATATACCTCCTCCCACTCACCCTCCCACAAAAACGCCATCTCTAATTCCCAATTCCTTCAGCTCCAATGCTTCTGCTCCCAGGATGAGGCATTCCACTCCCGTACATCTCAGATGTCCTTGTTTTTCAAGGACCTCAACTTCCCCCCTTCAGTGGTGGGGAATGCCCTCGACTGTGTCTCCCTCATTTCCTGCAACTCATCCCTCACATCCCCTCCCGGCAATAACAATCAAAACAGAATCCCCCTCGTCCTCACGTACCACCCCACCAACCTCCAATCCAACGCATCATCCTCCGACACTTCCGCCATCTGCAATCTGACCCCACCACCAAAGACATATTTCCCTCCTCACCCTTATCTGCTTTCCAGAGGGACCACTCTCTCCGGGACCGCCCTGTCCACTCCACACTCCCCTCCAGCTCCGCCACAGCCAGCACTTTTCCCTGCAACAGCAGGAAGTGCTACCCCTGTCCTTACACTTCCCCCATCACCTCCATCCCAGGCCCAAAGAAGACTTTCCACCTCAATCAGATGTTCACCTGCACATCTGCTAACGTGGTATACTGTATCCGCTGTTCCCGTTGTGGCCTCCTCTACATCAGGGAAACCAAGCGGAGGCTTGGGGACCGCTTTGCAGAACACCTATGCTCGGTTCACACTAAACAACTGCACCTCCCAGTCGCGAACCATTTCAACTCCCCCTCCCATTCCTCAGATGACATGTCCATCCTGGGCCTCCTGCAGTGCCAGAATGATGCCACCCGAAGGTTGCAGGAACAGCACTTCATATTCTGCTTGGGAACCCTGCAACCCAATTGTATTAATGTGGATTTCACAAGCTTCAAAACCTCCCTTCTCCATACTGCATTCCAAAACCAGCCCAGCTCTCTAACCTGTCCTTCCTCCCACCCATCCCCTCCTCCCACCTCAAGCCACACCTCCATTTCCTTCCTACTAACCTCATCCTGCCCCCTTGACCTGTCTGTCCTCCCCAGACTGACCTATCTCCTTCCTACCTCCCCACCTACATTCACCGCTACTGTCTCCATCCCGGCCTCTTTAACTATTTATTTCAGATCCCCCTTCCCCTCCCCCATTTCTGAAGAAGGGTCTCAGCCCGAAACATTAGCCTTCCTGCTCCTCTGAAGCTGCTTGGCCTGCTGTGTTCATCCAGCTCTTTGCCTTGTTATCTCTCATCAATGTGAACCAGCTCGTGCCCCAGCAGCTGGGACAGAGAATTAATCCCTTTCCCACTCACAGAGCAGGTTCATGGCTTCTCCCCAGTGTGAGGCCTTTGATGGGAATGTAACATTGAATGTAATGTAAATCCCTTCCCAAACATAGGGCAGCGGAACAGCTTCTCCCCGGTGTGACCTCATCAGTGAATCTCCAATTGAGATGGGGAATTGAGTCCCTTCCCACATTTCCCACAATTCCACTGTTTCTCCATGGTGACCATGTCCTTGTCTTTCTCCACGTTGAGCAATCACTTTACACCTTGTCTACACACAGAACACATCTGAGTTCACCGACTGGAGCACTGTCATTCAGGCACAGTGACTGGATAAAGCTCTCTGATGAAGGGTCTAGGCCCGAAACGTCAGCTTTTGTGCTCCTGAGATGCTGCTTGGCCTGCTGTGTTCATCCAGCCTCACATTTTATTATCTTGGAATTCTCCAGCATCTTCAGTTCCCATTATCTCAAAAGCTCTTTTCATCATCAGTTTACTGTCTCCCATTCATGTTGCATCTGTCCCAGTGCTTTCCCAGTTATTTCGCTTTCCACATTCCACAGATGATACACAGGTCCTGATAAATTGAGAAATCCTGTCAGATTTTGAAGTGATGATTGGCTTGATTTGCCATTTAGAAATTTTCCCCAAAAAGTCTCCTTCAGAAAGAAAAGCCGTCCTGCAGCCAGCACAAACTCCTGTTACACCCCTTCCTGACCAATAAATGTTACACGGTTATTGAAAATGAAAATTAACATTTTTGAACCCTTCCTGTATACTCACTGTCAGTGAAGTATAATTTCTAACCCAGGCCCTTCTCTCACGTCACCCTGGTGCATTCTGTGTGGTTACAACAGAGGCAGAGACAGGCTGCTCATACCCCTGCTCCCACTGCTCATGTGCTTTTGATCTCCATGTTGTATGTTTACCCAGTACTGTTTTATCTTTACCAGTGTAGCAGAAACACAAACCTGCAGATTCACTTCCAGTCAGGAACAGATCATTGATTTATGCTAATCTCTGATTTGAAGCACATTTCCAGCATTCACCGTTGTACTTCCTCTGACACTAAACCCAGTTGGAAACGAGATTCTGTTCCGTGTCAAGGAGCTGTGAGCCATGGAAGACAGTAGCTGGGACACATTTCTTACACACAGCAGGATTAACCCACACCGTGGCTTGGCTGTCAGTGAAGAGAGACGTGAAAGAGTGAATTGCCATCTGGCCCCCTCAGTGAGACCCTGAAGGATGTGTCCCGGCTGAAGTTCTGTTGCTGCCATTCGATTGCCCCCCTCACCCTCCCTCCCTCACCCTGAGATTGTCCTTTCTGACCTCCGGGTGCTGTTCAACCCTCAGGACAAATACAACAAGCTACAGTGATGTGTTTGAAGCAAACCTGATTTATTTTACATTTCCCTAGAATGTTAAACTTTAGCCCAATTTGAGAGGTTATAAACATTGTCAAAAACAAACTCCAAATTTCAGAACAAAAGTATCAGAAAATTCCAGCGCAGACCAAGACCATTTTTTAAAATTTATTTGTGAGATGTGGGTGTCGCTGGCTGGCCAGTATTATTTGGCCCATCATGTTTGTGTTCGTTGAGATTGAAACACACAGGTTTACAGCTTTCTGGATTCACCATTGAGAAGAGCAATTTCAGGCTGTGAACTCTGCCCCTATTTGTTTGCATTTCTTGTTTCAATTTGTTTCTGTGTCTTCTACACACCCGGATCCAGGCATATCTTCTGTCGTTTTTTTTTCCAGCCCTAACTCCATTCTTTGTGGCCATGAAAGACTAATAACATTTCTGCAATTTAATCTCTCCTGCCTTCCCCCGTGACAGATTGCTTTTTTTCCCCTCTCTCACCCCCACCTTGCTCAACACCTTTTACATCTCTGATGGGTCCCAGCCCTCTGTGACCGCACTGTGCCCCCAGGTCAGTGGCGCGAGTTTTGAATTCTCTTCCTCCAGAGAAAATCTGAAATCTTTGTGGCGCAGCTTTCCCTCGATTTCATTTTTAAAACAAAAACAGTGAAATTGTTTCACCATTGAGTTTTTTTTATTCTTCATTCACAAATTTGCAACATTATAGCTAAGCTGTGATCCTTTCAGAGTCCAAAAATGTGCAGGTTAGGTGGACTAGCCACGCTAGATTGTCCCCTAGTGTGCAGGTTACGTGGTTGGGTTAACCCTGGTAAATGCTGAGTTATGGGAGTAGAGGGTCAGTGCAGTGATGGGCCGAATGACCTCCTTCTGCACTGTAGGGATTTTGTGACTCTAACCACTTGTGATCATGGTCATGTTTTCCTCATGACAGCCCACACATCACCAGGTTCATTCGGCTCAGGCTGTCATGCTGCCTTCGTGCTTTTGTGGATTGGTACTCAGACCTTTTTTGGTTCACACAGTCTATTTGAGGATAAGAGTGAATTTGTAACTAGAGGTTTCCCAACCAAAATCACTTGCAGATTAGGAAATATTTCTGCTGCTGGCATCACTCACAAGGATCAGGAAAACAAAGGTCATTCACAAATCTTACAGAACACAGGTTGTAATTGCCAGGCCAGACCGAACAGCATAAAACTCTTTTCTCAAGAAAAGAGAAGGCCAAGAGTTAACCTGATACAAATTGGAAGCTTTGTCCCTATGAAATGAAATCATTGGATCTCAAACAAAAAATGGGAATCAGTTCTGAGGAAGAGCAACGCGACCTGAAACATTAATAATTAATTAATGTGCTGAAATATCCCTTTACCCAAATTCAATCAAATTTACTCATTTATCAATCCATCCAGGATTTTCCCATTTCAGCAAATTACAGAAACGTGAACCTTAGGTCAGTTGTTGGGAATTTATTGGAGAATGTTCTTTGGGACAGAATTTACTTATTTTTGGAAATCATATTCTGTAATTGTTGGACTAAAAAAGAACAAAATGTGAACAGTTTTTGATGTCACTTATAAATGACTTAACATTCATTTTACACATGTACAGAGCTAAAAAGTGTAATGTAATTATTTCAGTGAAATTAATGTGATCATAAGTGAAAAAAACATTAAAAACTAACTGCAATGAATGAGCTGAATAATATGTGATTATTTGTACCAGTTTTTGCATTGATAATTCAATCTTATTTGATGCCTGTGATATTTTATGCTATTAAGTGTAACTCAACAACAAAGTAATGAAAGGATGTCAGAAAAAAAGCTTTAGTTTCAGCTTTATGGACCTAAAGAACACTTGTACATAGTTGGATGATTGCACTGGAAACTGTTAAATACATAATGTCAGTGCGGACATGAAAAATAATTTTCTTGGCAAGGTGTTCCTCACTCAAAATAATTAGAAATTTATTGTGATTATGAATCTACCATTTAAAAGATAGTTACTGTGATTGACTGAAAAAAGTTATATTTTACTTAGAAAATTAGACTAAGCAATATACAGGTTGTAAATGTGTTTATTCAACGGAATATCTAGATTGTCCCAGGAACTAATTATGCACACAAAACTCATAATAGCTTGAAAAATACATAGAAACAGTGAGTATTGAATTGAGAAAGACATGACAGTTGTATCGGGCAGTTCAAATGTCTCACTATATTGGCAACATGTTTATGTTGTTCAAATAGGCAGCATGTTGGTCAAAGCAGCAGATTTTCATTTTGGGATGTGCGTCTGTTTAACGAGAATCTGTTCTGTTCTCAGTGCAAGAAGCTCTTGTTGTTGTGTGCGATGGACTGTCACTAACAGTGTAATTTACTCGATCAGCTTTCCTTTGTCTGTAAATCAGGCGGCCAGTAAACTATACACCTGCTTTTCATAGATGAAACACAGAATCATTTCTGAGCGAATAAGTGGCAGATCACAAAGTTATTTCCCTGAGAAAAATTTCTAGCACACATCATCATCAGCATTTTCTGGTAAGATTTGCTGTACAATTCTGATCTCTACCTGTAAAACTGATGATACCTGTGTTGCTTGTCAGATTGAGGATTCAGTGCCTTTATTATGAGCTGTTTTTATACAGGTGGTTGTTTCATTATGAATCTGCCAAGTTCACATTATCCTTTGACTGTAATTCTGTGAGATTACTGATTCAGAGAATATTTTAATCTGCAGAAAGTAATGTTCAGTCACATGCCTCTCCATAATCCCAAAATGCAATTGTGAATCTTTCTCGATCTCACTTGAAATGTGTGATGATCTCTCTCTTCTTGTCTATCTGTGATTCTGTCTCTGTCACTGTGTCTATCTGTCTCTGTTTGTCTGTCTGTCCGAATGACGATCTGCGTCTCTCTCTTTCTCTGTCACAGAGTCACTTATAGACAAGGACAGAGAGAGAGATCATCACACATATAAAGTGAGATCGAGAAAGATTCACAGCTGCATTTAGGGATTATGGAGACGCATACACAGGAACACACAGGGACGGAGAGCACGGGCGGGTTCACAGAGGATACAGAAGGACAGAGCGAGAACGAGAGATAGAGACAGTGTCACAAATGTAGGATGAAGACAATGACAGCCTTAGGCAGGGAGAAATGGAGAATAAGGCGAACACTGCGTGTAACACCTTTATAACTCCACCCCTCCACCATTTGTTCAGAAGGACAGAGCCGTGCATTGTTTCCAATATTCCCATCAGAGATCACTTAGCACTGTTTCCATAGAATTCAGAGTATGCCTACAGTATGGAAACAGGCCCTTCGGCCCAAGAACTCCACTCCGACTCTCAGAGCATCTTACCCAGACACATCTCTCTGCAACCCACCTAATCTACACATCCCTGAACACTATGGGCAACTTAGCTTGGCCAATCCACCCAGCCAGCACATGGGAGGAAACCAGAGCACCCGGAGGAAACCCACGCAGCCACAGGGAGAACATGCCAACTCCACACAGACAGTGTCTGTCTCTTTCTCTCTCTGTCCCTATGTCTTTATCTGTCTCCATCTTGATTGTTGTGTCCATCTGAGACTCTATCTCTCTGTTTCTGTACCTGTGTTTATCTGTCACCCTTTGCCTGTCTCCATGTGACGATATCTCCCCCCACACCCCCGGCCCTGTGTCAGTGTTGGTCCTGATGTTAATCTGTGACTGTCTGTCTCTGTCTCTGTGCCTATCTGTGTCTCTGTTTCTCTTTGTCTACTTGTGATTCTGCATGTGTCTGTCTGTCTGTCTATCTGTCTGTCTCTCTCCCTCTCTCTGCGTTTCTCCCATTTGCTATGTGTATATCTCTATCTCTATCCCTGGGTCTGAGTCTTCATGGCACCCTGTGACTATCTGTGTGTGTCTCTCCCTCCGTCACGACATAAACTGTCTCATTGATGTAATGTTTACAAGTGTAATCGTCCTCTCTCTCTCTCTCTCTCTTCCTTCAGAGCAGAGGGTCAGACAAGAGTCCCACAGCAAAAACAATGGAAGCCACACTACAAAACTCATTCCCAGCCACTATGTGACCCTGCCCTGCCCGCCCTACACACCCTGAGAATGACCAGGGCAACAGAAGGGCAGAGAAAGGACCCACCTCACAACTAAATGTGCCCCTGCAAGAGGCACAGCATGCTGCCTGTGAACAAGGTGAATTGTTCCTTTCCTGGCACTGTGCCCCTTCCAGGAACTACCTCCTAACTCACACTGTGGCATTCCCTCAAATAGATGGACTGCACTGGCTCAACAAAGCAGAGTGCCATCACCTTCTCGAGGGCAGGTGGGAAAGGGAAATGATAGCTGACTCATCGAGTGTCTCTTAGATCCCATGGAGCAACTTCAGACCCGGTCTGTGATTCGCTCCCTCGCTCGCGCTCTCCGTCTCTGTGTGTATCTTTGAACCTCGCCTTGTCCTTGTGTGTTTGTCTCTCTCTCTGTCCCCCTCTTCCAGTGTCCAATATTCTTCCAGTTCCTTCATGGGATGTGAGTGGCCATTAGCCAGTGATTGAACCCTTTGCAGCCCATGCGGTGTAGCTCACCCACAGCATTGTGAGGGTGGCACTTCCTGGACTCAGACAAGTGACAGTGTCAGAATGGGCATATCATTCGGGCCAGTGTGCACTGTGTCTGGGAGCAGAGATTGGAGATGGTCATGTTACAGGCATGGACTGCTCTTGTCCACTCAGGAGTAGTGGGTGCTGCTTTGGAAGACCATTTCTGGAAGGAGATGCTGAATAATCCAAAGTGATCTCTGGAGGTCCTTGGAAATGAAGCACAACTCTGTCCCTCTGAATCGATGGTGAAGGGTGTTGCTCTCATTCTTCATTTGTCCCTGCGTAAATCTGTCATTATCTTCATCTTACATTTGTGACTCTTGCTCTCTATCTTGTGCTCTCTCTCTCTCTGTCCCTCTGTGAATCTTTTTGGTCTCTCTCTGTCCCTGTGTGTTCCTGTACATTTCTGTCCATATCCCTGAATGCAGCTGTGAAATTGTCTCTGTCTCAGTTCATGTGTGATGATCTCTCTCTGTCACTGGGTCTATCAATTTCCCTCTGTCTCTGTATCTCCCTCTGTCTCTCACTCAATCGTTTTGTGTGTGTGTGTGTGTGTTTCTCCCTTTCTGTCCCGATTTCTCTCTCTCCCTTACCACACCCTGCCGCCCCAAATATCTACAAATATCTCTCCCTCCCTCACTACATAAACTCTCTAACTGATGTGACATTTACAAGTATATTCATCCTCTCTCTCTCTTCTTCAATGCAGAGGGTCAGGATTGTGTCCCACAGCAATAACAATGGAAACAACGTTCCTGCACTCGTTCCCAGCAACTATGTGACGCCTCACCACCGAAAATGACCAGGTGACAGAAGCACTTGGAATTCATCTGCCAGCCACCTGCATGTGTCCCTGCAAGAGGCACAATGTCCTGACTGTGATCAAGATGGTTGCTCCTTCCCTGGCACTGTGTCTCACCCAGGAACTCCCTCCTAACTCACGCTCTGGCCTTCCCTAAACTAGTTGGACTGCTTTGTGTCAGTGAAACCAACCACCATCACCTTTCTGAGGGCAGGTAGTGAAGGGGAATGACAGCTGGCCCATCGAGTGTCCCTCAGACCCCACAGAGCAACTTCAGACCAAATCTGTGTGTGTGTCTTTCCATGTGTGCATGTCTATCTCTAGCTCTCTCTCTCTCTCTTCCTGAGTAGACCTGTGTCTCTCTCTGTCCCTGTGTGCATTTGTGATCCTCAGTTTCTGACATGACCTGTAATGTGTTTGTCTCTTTCTATCCCCATGTATATATTTCTCTTGTCTCTCTCACTACCGTGTCTCTGATTCTCTCTGCCCCGGTGCTTATTTATTTTAATCACATCTGGGATGGAAACATTTCTGGACAGGCCCGCATTTCTTGCCCATCACTGACTGTGCAGAGAGCTGTGGGCCTGGACTCCATGATAGGCCAAACCAGACAACGAGCATTACTGAATCAAGTGTTTTCTTTTTCGCAAACAGTGACAATGGGTTCAACATCATTGTTGCATTCTCAGCTCTGAATTCTTTATTGAACTTAAATTCCACCCTCAGTCGTGGCTGGATTTGAACCTGGGTGCCCTGGACTTCAGCTGAGTTTGTGTGTGAGCAGTATTGATCATACGATGAGGCCTATTTCTCTGTCCTTTCGGATTTCATGGTTTGCCTCTTATGTACCTGTGTGTTTCTGTGACTGTCTCTGTCCCTGTGATTATAATGTTGTGATTGTGTTGAAGGATCTGCTGGAGACTGTGTGCTGAGAGTTCCCCTACGATTATCCAGGATTGCAGTAAATGAGCTCTTTCACTGGAATGAGGCTGCAGTTGTTATTCTGACTATTCCCCAGCATTCCTGAAAAGTGGGAACTGGGCACAATGAGACTGTGGGGGAGATGCACTCAGATGGCATAGCAGTGAGTCATTGGCAAGCTTTCAGCATCTGTGTCTCCTTGTCTTTGTGTCTAAATAAGGGGTAGGCCATTTAGAACAGAGTTGAGGAAAAACTTCTTCACCCAGAGAGTGGTGGATATGTGGAATGGTCTGCCCCAGAAGGCAGTGGAGGCCAACTCTCTGGATACTTTCAAGAAAGAGATGCACAGAGCTCTGAAAGATAGTGGAATCAAAGGTTATGGGGAGAAGGCAGGAACAGGATACTGATTGTGGATGCTCAGCCATGATCATAATGAATGGTGGTGCTGGTTCAAAAGGCCGAATGGCCTACTCTAGCACCTATTGTCTATTGTCTATTGTCTATTCTCATTCTCCAGTGTCCAATATTCTTCTATTTCATTCATGGAATATGAGTGACAATCAGTCAGGGTGCGAACCCTTTACAGTCCATGAGATGGAGCTCACCCACAGTGTTGTGAGGGTGGCACTTCATGGGTTCAGACCCAGCGACAGCATTGCAATGGGAATATCGTTCGGAGTCAGTGTGCTCTGTGTCTGGGAGCAGAGAATGGGGCTGGGGATGTTCCCAAAAGGATGAAAGCAGTCAATCTGGAATAGTGGGTGCTGTTATGGAAGATCATTTTTGGAAGGAGATGCTGAATAATCCTGAGTGATCCCTGCAGGGACCTTTAAATGATGTACAACTCTGTCCCCCTGTACTCATGGTAAAGGGGAGTGAGTGTCTGTCTCAGTCTCCATTTCTCCTTGTGATAACAGTGTCATCGTTTTCATCTTAGCTTTGTCTCTTTCTTTATCTGTCTCATGCCATTTCTCTGTGAATCTGTTTGTCTGTCTCTCTTTCTGTGAATCTCACTCCATGTTGCTGAATGTAGCTGCGATGTCTCTGTGATCGGTTCATAAGTGTGATAATCTCTCTCTGCTCCATGTGTCTATCTGTGGTTCTGTGTGTGTCCCTATGTATATCAGTAATCTCTCTATGTCGCTGTGTATATCTGTTTCTTTCATTCATGGATTCCCTACAGTGTGAAAACAGGCCATTCAGCCCAATAAGGCTATACTATCCTTCAGAGCCTCCCACCAAAACCCACACCCCCATAACCCATTTGTTATATACATTGCTGAACAATTTAGCGTGGTCAATCCACTTACCCTGTACACCTTTGGACCGTGGAAGGAAAACTGAGCACCCAGAGGAAAGTCACGCTGACTTGGAGACCATGTGCAAACTTCACACAGTCACTCAAGGATGGGAGACAACCTGGGCCCCTGGTGCTGTGAGGCAGCAGTGCTAGCCACTGAGCCATGGTGCCTATGTATCTATCTCTCTGACCCTGTCTCTATCTGTTTCTCTTGCTCTATCTGAGTCTGTGTCGATCTATGTCTCTCCCCCTCTCTCTCTCTCTCTTTCTCTCTTTCTCTCTCTCTCTCTCTCTCTCTCTGTCTCCATGCGTCTATCTGTGGTTCTCTCTGCCCTGTCACTGTGTCTATTTGTGATTCTCTCTGTCACCACACCTCTCTGTGTCATCCTCTCTCTGTCTCTCTCAAAACCTGTGAAAATCTGTGTCTCTCCCACCCTCGCTATATAAATTGTCTAATTGCTGATACATTTACAAGAGTAATCATTCTCTCTCTCTCCATTTCTGTGTCATTCTGTGTGTGTCTCTCTCTTTCTTTTTGTCCCTGTGAATATATGTGAGTGTGTGCATGTGTGTATGTACAAGACTGTATGTGAGAGCGTCTGCACACACGAGAGTGTGTGTGATTGAGAGTAAGGGACTGAGTATGTTTGAGACCCTTTACTGGGGCAGGGGAAGAAACACATGATTTATAGACAGTCACATAATGAAATTACAGGATGGAATCATTATCACAAACTTTGCAGTCCAATAGACACACTCACATGCATGGTCTTTCTTTCTTATGCACGCACACACACAGAGCCTGTCTTTGGGTCTCTCTCTCTCATGCGCACAAACACACAGAGACACGCGCGCGCAGACACACAGACACACAGAGACTCACACGCGCGCACACAGAGACTCACATGCGCAAACACACAGAGACACATGTGCGCAGACACGCAGAGACTCACACGCACACAGACACACAGAGGCACACACGTGCGCAGACACACGCGTGCACATACACACAGAGACAGACCCGCACGCGCACACGCGATTTACCTTGATGTTGCTGATTATGGACGATTTGAGGGACAAAGAATGGCCGGATATATTGGGATATTTTTCACTGAAGCGTAGGAGGTTTAAAGGTGACCTGATAAGGAGTTTATAAAATAATGAGGGGTATAGATAGAGGTAATGGTAGCTGTCATTTCCCTAGGATGGGACTTTCAAGACTAGGGGACACAATTTTAAAGGCGAGAGGAGAAAGATTTAGAGAAGACATGAGGGGGAAGGTTTTTACACAGAGGGTGGTAAGTGTGTGGAATAAATATCCTGAGTAAGAGGTGTGTGTGAGTACACTTGTATCACTTAAAATACATTTGGGCCGGGGCAGGCAGATAAGACTAGATTAGTTTGGGATTATGTTCGGCGTGCACTGGTTGGACTGAAGAATCTGTTGTTGTCCTGTCGGACTGTCTGACATACGCACGCACGCACACACACACACACACACACACACACACACACACACACACACACACACACACACACACACACACACGTGCATGTACTCACACACACACAAATGTGTATGCTCACATACACACACGTGCACACTTACACACAAATGCATGCACGTGAGCACACACACGTGGTCACACACGTACGTGCTCATACTACACATGCGCTCTGAAACACACGTGCACGCTCACATACATGGATGTGCACACTCACACACACATGCACGCTCACACATACACACATACACACACACGCACATGCACACAGGTGCATGCACATACGTGCACACACACAAACACACGCTCACGCTCACATGTACATGCACATACTTGCATGCTCACACACACACACACACACACACACACACACACACACATACACGCTCACACACACACACACCCACACATGCTGACCCCTTGAGCTCAGAACCTCACTGACTACGCCCCTTGGCAAAACCTGGATAAAGTGCTCCCAAAGGCTCTGGTGAGGGGTCTAGGCCCGAGGCGTCAGCTTTTGTGCTCCTGGGATGCTGCTTAGCCTGCTGTGTTCGTCCAGCCTCACATTTTGTTGTCTTAAAGTGCACCCATGTTCTCCACAGTCCTGTGCCGGGGGAAAAGTGGGAGCAGAGATGGGGAAATGTGGGTGTTTGAGGGGCAGAGATATGATCAATGCTTTAAATTCTCAAACTCTACTGACATTTTCAGGAGGAGGAGAAGAAACAAAGTTTTGAATGTCAAGTTTGAAATGACTGTCTGTAGTGCAGGCCAGGGAGAGACAGGGCAGAAGAGGGTGAGAAAGAGAGTTTGATTCTGGGAGCCACACTGACAGCAGGAAAATCCCGAGAGATCCTCAGCAAATATCCCCACTGTATTTCCATTCCTGTCTCCTGGGGCGTCTGCGGTCAGGCTCTTAGGTGCTATTATGAGACCAATGTTAAATATTTTCAAACTGCACTGACAGAACTAACACACCTTTAAAAAGGGTTTCAAAGAACAAGGGTTGGTAAAGCTTTGCTGCTGGAGAATTAACATTTCAATGACCAGGAAAATCCAACAAAAGACTCCAATCTGGGGAATTACCATCTCTATCACACAGAGGCCTCCCTAATGAGCAGACTGAGCGACATTGCAATGAGTCAGAGGTGGAGTCTGCAAACCATTCACTGAGAAATGTATCAGATTCATCCTGACACAGTGTAGTGAGCAGCTCTCCCTGTTTGGTTGAGATTGTGTGTGTATGTGTGTTTATTATTATTTTAAACCTCTGGTTTATTACCACCTTATGATTTATTTGGTAGTTTGATGTTGCTATGATGTTTTGTAATGCCATGGAGGTGGGGTAGTGCAGATAAGCCTGGCCTCCTGTTGTGTAATTTTGCTGCAAAATGCTGTAGCTCCCGCTTTCAACTAATCTTTTCTCTTTTATCCCCAGGAAATTCTGATTTGGAAAGTTACAATGTGAAGATCCAAAATGTCTGGGGCCAGGAAAGCTTTGCAAAAAAAAACTTCCAGAGGGGGACAACATTGGCCTGATGCCTGTTCCCACTGCACCCCGTGAGGGGCCCATATGAGTCCTGTCTCTTTCTGACCCTGAGGTTTAATGTGGGTTATGGAGGAGGGCAGTGTGATAAAATGTGACAGTGAGAGAAGGATTTGAAGAATTGAAAGAGTAGGTCAAACAGGAGAGCCAGGGAGAGTATTTGAGATTGTGAATTAACTGTAATGTCAGTTTCTGGGGTCACAGGAAATAATTAAACTGAGCCAGCATCGCAGAAGGGAATAAAATCAGATTATCTGACTGCTGGGACACTGCTGCATGTGGGATCTTGCTGTGTATTAAATGCCCCAGTGCCATTGTTACAGGCAGTGGCTGTTTTAATCAGGTAACCCACCATTTCAAAGCTTTACAAAGGGACTGGCATGGAAACTCAACTCATCACCTGATATGTTTGTGTTCAGATGTTGCTGAGACATTGTCTGTGTGACAGAGAGGAAAACCCAGGATCTTGCTGCACTGTCTCTGCTTTGCCTTGCAACTAATGCTGTCTCTTTTTTTTCTCCAAAGGGACCAGTTTTTTTTTTGAAGAACCAAAGGGGAAGCGTTTGGGGCCCACAAGGCATAGAACAAGGGCTTTCTCCAAAGGGGGCATCATCCTGAGGCTTATTGGACAGGCTGCACCCCGGGGTTTGAAGCTTGGGGTTAAAGTAATCGGGGCCTTGGGATTTGACACAAACATGTGTCAGGGCTCCCCAAGGAGGAAATTAAAACTGTAAATGTGAAATCTCACAAAAAGCATGTTCTGTTGTCAGAATAATAATGTGAGAATGTGAAGTCAACATTGGGAGTGACAGATAGACTTGCAACAGGGAGAGGGGCAGGAGAAAAGGGAGAGGGAGGGAGGGAGACATATTTGAGATTCTTAAGTATCTATCATGGTAGTGCCTGGGGATACAGAAAACATTTACGATTTAACCAATATTCCATAACAAAGATTGAGTTTATCTTGTTCCAGACACATTGCTGGCAGTGGGATCTTGCTCTGCCTCATGGGCCTGCAGCAATGCAACTGTCTCGATGATCTCCTCCTTTTAACCCTGCCTCATGGGTCTGGGATTGAAATTTCCCAAAGTTTTCACCAATTCAATCAGAGCCTGGCATTGATAAGGGATGGCTTGTGTGAAGGAGAGACATCAAACCCCACCTCTTGCTGTGTGATTTCTTTAACAATGTCCTTCCTTTCCAGTTCCAATAATTTTCCCCCTCTTGCTCTGTCCATTTATTTTGAAACTACAATGGGACAAGAAATCCTTTCCATGGACCCAGGTTTTCTCCACAGCGAGGAGGGGTGGGGCTCAGGCATTGGCCAGCGGCCTGTTCAACAGGCTGCAGACCGCAGGGCCCATGTGAGTTGTATTTGTTTATTAACTCAAGATTTGAATTCCTCTGTGGTAGCCTGGTTTTCTTTTCGGAGCCTCCAGGTAACTTTTAAAACCTTTTGAATCCTGGGGTTAAAGAAAGAAGCCTGGGTTTTGACACAAACATGTTAATTCTCCTCCCAGGGAGTGTCTGACAGACAGGACTCCCCAAACAGTAAATTAAAACCATAAATGTGAAACTCTCTTCAAAGACTCATTCTCACTTCAGAGTAACATGTGATGTGTGTAGGCCAGGATGAAAAAAATTGATAACCACATAACAAAAACATTATTTGGCCATTTTACTTCAATCCCCTGAGTATCTGCGAGGGCATCTCAGTCTTTCTCTCCCTGTCTCCTCTCCTGAACCCCCTCCAGTTTCCTCTCATTGTTTTTTTTCAAACAAACAGAAACAGTGAGGGAGTTAGAAATAATTTGCAATACAAAGTTTTTTTTCACAAAAAACACAGATGCAGACAAAAAGAGTGAGCCGGAGGGAGTGAGGGATAGAGGGACAAGATGTGTCTCTGTATCTGTGCTGGGAAACGGAGACAGGGTCTGGGGGAGGGGGCATGTTGTCGGGGAGAGAACTGGAGTCTCCAATATCTCTTCACTGCCCAGCTCCAATCACTTTGTTCTAGAAAGTGCCATCCACCAAATTACATCCTGGGATGGAGGGGGTGATTTTTGTCCCAAAGAAACGGATAGCCCCTTCCCTGAATGGAAATTGTGATTCAACACATTTTGGAGCAGGAAGGGGTGACCTGTGGAATCACACTGTGTATCAATGGCCTGCAGCATTACTGGCACAGAATGCTGGGAAACAGTGCCCCCGTTTAGAAAAACAGAATATCCTCAAATATCAAGGTCAAAAACGTTTTAAATGATAAAGATTACAATGCACAAGATTAAATCTGGGAGAGAGAGAAAAAAAAGATCAGAGATGAGGGGCCGGGGAGGGAAGTGAGAGAGGAACAAAGACAGAAAGATAAGAGATTTAGAAGGGAGAGAGAGTGACACACAAAGAGGTGGGAAAGAGAGAGTGAGAGAGAGATATCAGAGGTGGAGGGGAGAGAGACACAGAGAGAAAGAGAGAAGTATGTTGAACTTCACAAATAGCAAGATTGCTCCCTCTTTGTCAGCCTGGAGCCAGAATTGAGCCCTTAACCAGCAAGAGTGAGACACACAATCTGTCTGCAGTCATACTGCTGCTTGTGGGATCTTGCTGTGTGCCAAATTACCTGCAGTGTGGCCTACATTGCAACAAGATGCCCAGTGTCCAAATGCTGCTTACAGAGCCTTTGCTATTACATTTTCTTTGTCTCTCTGTCTCACTCTGTCCATCTCCTTCTCCACGCACCTTCCTCAGACTGGGGTCTTCCTCACTTTCTCTCTGACCATATTCTGGCTCTTTCTTTCTCTCTTACTTTATCTCTTCCCCCTTTCCCTCTCTCCATTGCCATTCCTCAGTTTAGGGCTTCCCCACTCCCACCACTCTCTCCAGACCGTCCCACCATTTTAGACAGTCAATGCCGCAGTGTGACAGGTCAGGGTTACTAAATGGCAGGGGTGACAACATTTCAGACACAGAGGTATAATTCAGAGACAGTGTTGGGGGGTTTGAGAGATGGAGTCAGAGAGGAAAAGCTTAGAAAGGCGGGGATGGGAGTGAGATCGGAGGGCAATGGGAGAGGGTGGTGGGGATGTATGGGAGGTGGGGAATAGATACAAGGGCTGGGGGTAGGGGGTCGCTAGTCATTGGAATCTTGCTGTGCAGTTGTTTATTCGTTCCAACTTGAGCCCCTTCTGGGTGTTGTGTATGGGGATGGGGAGAGGGGAGGGCTGGGGGAGATCAGGAATCCTAACCCTATGTGAAGTTTTGTGAGTCATATCTGTGTTTCAGATGGGGCCACGTGGCAGCAAGCAATAAATGGAAGGTACAGGCACCACTCGAATGAAGTATATTGGCGAGCTGAAGGCTATAGGAGAGGGAGGGGTGGGGTGAGCTGGATACTCCTGTCCATCCATCAAACTGTTTTCTTTCCTGCATTTCATCTTGGAATATCTGGGAAAGACTTCCCTGGACTTTTTGTCATTTTAATGGAGAGGTGGGTGGGTAGGGTGGGGGTGCCAGGATGTGGAAAGGGAGGAGTAGGATCCCACGACCTCCTAACGCCACCCCGTGTTCCAATCCCACCTCTTGGCCCCTCTCGGCCCGTCTGTGAAGTTTGGGGGTAAATGGAGGGAATTGTTCCCTTTGACTGGGACCTTATTCTGATCTCTGGGAGGGGTGAGAGTGAAGGATTGGGGGATCAGTGCAGGCTCTGGGACAGGGGACGGGCTCAGCATTAGAAAGGGGCAGAAACTGCAGGGTCTGATGTCCCACCCACCCTGCACTCCCTCTACGCCAGTGTTCAGGATGAGTTAAGCTCCTCCATCAACGTATGGCCATTTTCACATTTTGCTGTTTGTGGGATCCTGCACAGCGGGGAGTGTGGTGGTGGGGGTGGTGTGAAGATGGGAGTGTTGGAGGGAAAAGGAATACAGCTGAAGCTGGTGAGGTGGTGGTGAGAGGCTAACTCCCGTGTTCAGTCTGAGCCAGCTCCAAGTTGAAATGGGAGACTGTAATATTTGCTGGTGGGTTCAGTGGGGGAGAGGCCTGTTTTAACATTGCAGCCCGTGGCGGAGGGGCGGGCTCCAACAAGGTGTTGAGGGAGTCCCTCAGCAGTCCCACACACAGCTGCCAGTGGGATCTTACTGTGCACCACCGCAGCCTGCACGTCACCCTCGTGTGTGATGCAAGGCTTTCTACAGTGCCCTGGGCTGAGTCTGCTGACGCCCTGATAGTGAGTGTGGTGAGTGGGTGTGTCATCCCTAATTTCCTCACCAACCCCCAGCCCAGACCCACCCCACCTCCCGTCACCCCCTCAACCTCCAAAATGTGACACTGACGTTGCAAATATCCACAAGACACAGCGGGGAGATGGGAGCACATGGCAAACATGAGGCAGGAGAGGGCATTGCTATTGAAACATGGAGGAAATGGAGAGTGTGAGGGACATTGACTTTCTCCTGCTTGAGAATCGATCAACAGAGATGGATCAATGGATAGGGGCAGAGAAAAGGAGAGAGACAGAGGCGGGGAGGGAGAGAGACAGGTGACTGGACACTTTGGAAGGTTCATCATTAACATTTCATGTAGAAACAGCACCAATCCCAGGTGGATTGGGCATGGGGTTTGTGCCTGCTGAATGGGAGGGGACAGAGGGGAGCGTTGGTCATTTCTTTGTGTGTTTGTTACTGCTTCACTGGAGTATCAGAGAACAAGCTGGAGTGGGGTCATGGAGAGAGATAGAGAGGCATGTTCTGGGGAGTGACTCCCCACCACTGAGTTTCTGTCCAGCCTCTAAGAAAATAAACCCTGAGGGCAGTCAGAAAGCATCTGCCCCTTGATCCCAGTTGAAATCTCTTCCATTTCTCAAAACCCCAGGGAAAATGCTGATGAAATGGGGAAATGTTGGATGTCAGTCAGTGGCAGGATTGCCTTTGTTTCTGTTTATTTTTATTTCAATCTAATTTGATCAATTTCTGTCTGTCTGTTTTTTGCTCTCTCTTCCCCCATAACCATTCCCCCCAAAAAAGGCACCTCTGTCTCTGTCTCTCTCTCTGTGCTGGGGCAGGCGGGGAGATACCTGACACTGAAGCTTGCAGACAGAGTAAGGCACACAGATTCTGGGAGTGGGGATGGGGGATGTGTGAGGGGGTGTGAATCCCAGCCCTGGAGTAAATATCTCTCCTGCCCTTCCCCTCAAACAGAAACACTGGGACAGCCCTGAGGCAGTTTGAGACATCTTCCTGTTCCCTGTTCCCTGGGTTTAAAATCAGGAGCTGTGCTGGTGTTTGGGTGGGGAGGGCGGGGTGGGGTGAGGTGAGGAGAGTGTGAGGTTGTGGGTGTTCAGACAACCAGCAGTGGGATCTTGCTGTGCTGGGTGGGGAATGTCTCACATTGCTGAAGCAGCAAGTGGTGCGATTTTGCTGAGCTTTCGGTGTTTTTTAAAAATTTTAATCCATTTTCATTTCTCTCTGTCTTACCTCCACCCCCACGGTGATTTTATTCAGGAGCTGAAACTCGGGATGATGCAGAGTCAGAGAGAATCAAATCATTCTGCCGTGAGGAATCGTCAGACAGGAGCTGGGACCAGAGAGAGCGAGACCGAGAGAATTATAATCAACCATCCCGTGTCCTTGTCGTTCAATTCCACACTCACATGCTCACAGGGAAAATGAATTATGGGGCTCAGGCAGTCTCTGGAGTTTGGACCACAAGGGGGTGAGCCCTGGGCTGGGGCTTGGGGGAGACAAAGGGACAAAAATGGGGCTGCTGCACAGTCTGATCCCACAGATTTCACTGCGTTCCTCTCTGCCTCCATATTCCCAGCTTCTTGTCTCTCTCACAGCTTTCTATAAATCCCCATCTCCCCTCCATCCTTCAAATCTCCCCCTATCCACTGTACACAGGCTGTTAAAAGGAGAACAGAATCGGGATGAATTCACAGGTTGATGCTAGGGTAACAGAATGGGGATGGGTTCAGAGGGCAATGCTAGGGTAACAGAATGAAGATGGGTTCACAGGCCAAGGCAAGGAGAACAGAGTGGGAATGCATCACTAGATCATTGCTAAAGCAACAGTGTGGGGCTGTGTTCAAAGGCCATAGCTGGTCGAACAGAGGCGGGGTGTGAGGAGAACAGAGGATGCATTCACAGGCTGCTGCACAGGGACATACTAAGGAAGGGTTCTCTGGCCTATGCTAGCACAACAGAATGGGGATGGGCTCACCGGCCATTCCTAGGTATAATAGTGTGGGAATGAGTTAACAGGCCATTTTCTATGAGAACAGTTTCAGGATACGTTCACACATCGCTGTTAGGAGAACAGAGTGTGGGATGGGTTTATAGTCTATGGCTAGAGTAACATTGTTAGGATGGGTTCATAGGCCATTGCAAGGAGAACACAGTGGGAGTGGGTTAACAGATCATTGCGAGGGGAACAAGATTAAGATGGGCTCACAGGCCATTGCTAGAGGAACAGAATGGGGATGGGATCATAGACTATTGCTATAAAACTAAATTGGGATTGGGTTCCCAAGTCACTGCTAGGAGAACAGTGTGGAGATGGTTGAACAGTCTGGTGCTAAGGCAAAAGCGTGAGGATTGGTTCACAGGCTGGTGCAAGTGATACAGTATTGATGGTTTCACAGACTGTTTCTAGCAGAGCAGATTGGGAATGGGGTCACAGGCAGTTGTCAGTGCAGCAGAGTGGAGGTGGTTTCACAGGCCGTTGCTAGGGGAAGAGAGTAGGGATTGGCTGACAGGCTGTTACTAAGAGAACAGAGGCAGGATCAGTTCACACGTTGTTGCTACGAGAACATTTTGTGGATGTTCAACAGGTTGTTGCTTGGGGTACAGTGGAGATGTGGTCACAGTCTTTTGCAATGAAATTGGGGATGGGTATGAGCCTGTTGCAAGGGGATCAGAGTGGGGATGGATTCATAGGCCTTTCCAAGGGCAACCGTCTAAGGATCTGCTCACAGGCCTTGACTCGGGCAATACAGTGGCAACGGGCTCACAGATTGTTGCTGGGGGAACAGATTGGGAATGTTTCACATGCTGTAGCTACAAGAAAAGACTGGTCATGTGTTAATAAGTTGTTGCAAGAAGAAGGGAATGCAGACGTGTTCACAGGTCATTGGTAGAACAGTGGAGATGTGTTGACAGGCCATTGCTAGCTTAACAGAATGGTGATGGGCTTACAGGCTTTTGCTCTTGGAGAAGAGTGCGGATGGTACACCGGGAGAGAAAAAGTGTAGAACCGACACAGAGAGAGATCAACAGACAGACCGAGAGGGAAACAGAGGGATGCACAGATTGATTTGTTGTCACATGTACTGAAATACAGTAAAATGTTTTGTTTATGAGTGGTACAGATCAGATCGGATCCAGGCAGAGTCAGCATGGTTTACAAAAAGGAAGTCACGCTTGAGGAAAACGTTCAATTAAAAAAAACACGAGCCCAATCACTGTAACTCCTGGGAAACTCGGGCTGCAAATCACAGCACTCGGTCCCCACTGAAATCAACTGATTCACAACACCCCGATTTTGCATCTCTTTTTGCTTCTGGCCCTGTCTCACCTTCACCTCCCTCAGCCCAGCCAGATCCAATGTCAATTAGTGCTCAATGCCAATGCAGGCCAATGGCAAATCCAATGTTTACCTGGAAAGCGAGCAGGAGGAACATAAGACACAAGGTGTTACAACGTGATGGGGTTGTCGATGACAGGTTAGAGAGGCACAAGGATCTCATCTTTATGCTCCCATGTACTAGTTAGATGAATATGCTCAGTGCACATTACCCCTTCTACATTCATCAGTCTTGTGCTTGTGTTTAAGTTTTGAAAATGGCTTTGAACGTGAGACAAGTGGAGCTGTAACAATCCCGTGGTATTCAGCAGCAAGAAAATACCAATCAGGCTTTTCCAAAATGGGTATCTTCTGAGATCGTGAGCCACATGGAAGAATGAGAACTGTCTCACTGGGGGTCGCCATGTCTACTTTCAAAGTCTGCTCGAGGCGATCAGAAACTTTGCTGAATTTGTAAGTTTATCGAGAGTAGTGCTGGAATACAGGGAAATTGCAAAGTTTAGTCATTTGTTAAACAGAAGTTGCAAGAATATATCCAACTGTTACAGACAAGCCAATTTACTTTGGGTGCTTGGAAACTTGTAGACGCAACGGTGAAGGCAAAATGAAGAGTTACATGGCCAAAGATCAGTCAATTCATGGGAAGTTGCCATACATTTCTCCAGGAGACATGATGTTAGTTAACTTGCTGTTAATGACCTACGTTTTCTTTTCAACGTGTGAAATATGGGGTTGATCAGAGGAATACAGTTCATGTTTGTCCAAGACTTCCAGAAAGTATGTGATTCAATGTTATTGAGCTGACCCGTGAGTTTATGTATTTGGGGAAAATAACTACAATAACAATACATGTACAAAATTGGCTGAGAGAAAGGAAATACAACAGTGGCTTTGGATATTTTTTGGGATAGTTGAATGAATCTATTGAAATTCCCTCGGTGGCAATGTTGAGACCCTTGTGTTTTCCAAATATATATTAATGCTCTAAACATAGGACTACAGGGAACAGGATCAATATTTGTGCATACGTTAGGATTTGGAAACAGAGAAAAATGTGAGCAGAATGGTACAAAGAAGAACAACACAGCAAAGGAACAGGTACTTTGGGCCACCAAGACTGTGCTGATACATGATGCCTTTCGAAACTAAAAACCTTTTGTTTCTGTGCAATCCATATCACTTTATTCTCTGCCTATTCACCTATCTCTCATATCCACCTTTACCACCCCCTCGACTAGTGTATTCCAAGCACTTACAACCCACTGTCTAAACGCTTGCCTCTTACATCTCCTTTAAACATACACCCTTTTGGCTTAAACTTAGGTCCCATAGTAATTGACATTTTCACCTGAGAAAATACTTCACTCTCCATTCAATCAATGCCTCTCGTAATTTTCTGGAAACTTGTGTAAAGTTAGTGGGGTGTGTGGATCAGAGGTGGATGAATTTCAATGTGGAGAAGTGTCAGGTCACACATTTTAATGGGATGAATGTACATCAGCAATATAAAATAAAGGGTACATCTCTAAAGGGGTTGCAAGGATAGAATGACCTGGGTATATATGTGCATAAGTAATTGAACATAGAAGGACAGATTAGAAGAGAACTTAATAGAATCTACAATATTATATTATTTAATTATTTATTAATTACATGGTTTATTAATTTACTTATTTTTTCTCAACGGCAATGACCTGGGTTTTGTTTCTAGGTTTCATTCAGGCACATTAGGATTGCAGCACGAGCAAGTGGCCAATTTCTGGTTGGGTGGATGGAGAAGACTGATTCATTCATATGAAAACCTAGGATAGAAACTTATGGCCCTGAGGAGACGCTATCCTCAAATTGAGTGACTGCTGGCCACGCTGAGGGACATTGTACAGCAGGGAGAATAGTCAGTCATCATGAGCTATGAAGAGGGGATGTTGTGAACATCTGTACTGGACTGATGGATGGATTTTTGAAACTCCTTTTATCAGAGCTCAGAGTGGCTGGTACACACAGCAAAACTCAAATCAATTGAAATGATTATCTCTTCTGAATGGCTCGCTCTGGCTGATGGAGATTGATTTTACAAACTAACTCATAGAATTTCCACGGAGTAACCTCAGTTACATCACTCGATTCCAAGGGATTTCCTTAATTTTGAAACTATTCTCTGACATGGAACTTTTGAAATCTTTCCAGCTGCAGGTTCCAGCAGATTTTAATATTGTAATCAATAAGACTGTTTCAGGGCTAAATATTTTTTAATGAGTCATTAATAATTTAAGGATTTTATTGTTGTCCTGTGTTATTTGGGAGAGGTTCAATGTCTCTGCATCTGGAGTGACACCTTTGCTGTGGGATCTGAATCCATGTTCATCTATTGCTCTCTTTCACTGATGTTTGATGACTAGCATCGGAACGGTGGGCAGACGGCACACTCTGTGCTGTAAATCTGTATAACTCGGTCCATCTGTATGGCTTTATGACCCTTGCTTTCCTTGATCACCTCTCTGCCATTGTCAAACTTCCACTGCCTCCAATCATGCATGTATTTTAGATTCTGTTGCAGGCTATACATTTACTGTGTCTTCTCCCACTGCCCATCCCCTCACTATGTGCGACTGGCTTACCAGCATGATGTTCCCACATTATCTTTCACAGGAATTGTTTCTTAAGTGCAACAGTTCACCTGTTTTCCACTTCGGAGACAATATTAACAATCACATTCTGCAGCATTCCTCACCTCCACCTAAAGGTTGGGAGATTTTGGCAAACAGCATTTTCTTTTGTCTCTTCACAATAGATAACGCATTAGCCACAGCCAACCAGTTTGTGCTTACAGTGCTCAAATATTAATAGTGCCCAATTAATATTAATAACACCTCCTTCCACTCAACCAGACAGGGGCCAGCCCTTCTTTAGTTGAGGTCTCCAGTGATGCTTTGAAAAATCAGAGTCAATCTGTCTGCGTGAAATTTAAACAAAGTTTGGTCATCATCTAACTGGTGCATTTTCCTTTGCAATGCCTTGACCAATCAGAGTCTATTATTCGCCCAGGTCAGTACAGTATAAAACGTTTGCTCCCTTTCCATTGGTGCTTATTGTGAATGAACCGAAATGTGCAAGACAAAAAGCTTTGATGAAACTTGCCTTTTTTGCATACAGTTGGACATTATTGAACTGTTGTACATTGTTGTGGCTCGGCCTCTCTCACAATGCCACCACACAAGGCCTTATAGATGATTATGGAGGAACAATGTGTATTGTGGTTGATTAATTATTTCAATAAATAAAGAGAGGACAGAACTGTGAGCATCGGCCCCTTATAAAATGAGCTTTGTAAAGGGTAACATTGAGGAGCTAGGAAAGGGCAGGAGAGTTAAACAAATACTTTCCAACAATATTCACATTAGGGCATTCTTGCAACTTTAAAATACACAAAAATAGACAAGCAGCAAAAAGGGGAGGAAATAACCATAACAGGAGAAAACATACTGTGGTCAATGAAGTATTTCAAAAGATAAAAAGAGAAGAGAACTGTGAACATCGGCCCCTTAGAGAATGAGATTTGTCAGTGATAATGAGGAGCCAGGAAAGAGCAGGGGAGTTAAACAAATAATTTTAATCAATCTTCACAGTAGGGAACACTTACAACATTACAAAAAAATTGAGTAGTTCAGCAGCACAAAAGGGGAGGAAAGAACCATAATATTGATCAGAAGAGAAAAAGTATTTGGGAAAATAATAACCATTGACAAAGAAAATAGAGGTCGGCCGTTTGGTCATTCAAGCCTGCTCCAACATTTAACACGATCGTGGCTGATCATCCATCTGTTCCTGCTTTCTCTCCATACTTGGATTCCTTTCACCCCAACAATTATATCCAAATCCTTCTTAAATACATTCAATGTTTTGGCTTCAGGTGCTTTCTGTGGCAGATAATTCCAGAGGTGAGGAAATTTCTTCTTATCTCAGTCCTAAATAGCTTGTCGATGACAGGTTAAAGAGACACTAGGATCCCATCTTTATGCTCCCATGTATGCCCATATCCTAAAAGTCATGGTTCTGGACACCCTGTTTATTGAGAACAGCCTTCCTCTGTTTATCCTGTGGAGCCCTGTCGGAATTCTTTTGTTTCTATGAAAGACCACTCTTCTGAACTCGAGTGAATATAGTCCTAACTGATCCAGTCTTTCTTCACATGTCAGTCCTGTCATCCCAGGAATCATTCTGGTCAACCTTCATTGTACTCCATTCACAGCCAAAGCATTCTTCCACAAGAATAATGAGACCAAAATTGCACACAAGAATCCAGCTATGGGCTCACTGAGACCTGTGGAATCACAGAAGGACGTTCCTGCTCCTGTATCTGAATCCTCTTGTTAAGAAGGCCAAAAGAAACTAACTTGTGCTTGGGACATTTGAAAACAAAGTGTAAGTTTTGTGTTAAATACAAAGCTAATTTATTTGCCTTTTACTCAGAAAATAAAAACCTATATTTTCAGGAAAGTCAATTTAACATCAGTAGAAACAGACAACAATGAAATGTGTTCATTACTGAACATAATTAATAGCAAAATGCAACCACTGTGGTTATTTGTGAATTCACTCATGTTTTTGGGGGGGGGGGGGGGGGGTTGTCGGGTGTTTGAGTGAATCCCTTCCCACATTCAATGCAGGCGAACGACCTCCCTCCAGTCTGACATCACTGGCATACAATGAGGTGAAATGATCACCTGAACCCAGTTTGAAAGTGAAAGCACTGGAACGGTCTCTCACCTGTGTCAACACATTGATGGATCATCAATTGTTGAGGACTTTTAAAGCATTTTCTGCAATCTGAACATTCAAAGTTATTTCAATAATGTGAGCAAGTTAATGGAGGCTAATTGTTCAGAATCTTTATACCATTTCCCACATTCTCTGGTCAGAATTAACTTGCTCGTGTTTCAGCAGGTACAATGATCTGACGAATCTCTTCCTGCACATGAAGCAAGTGAACGGTATCTCCCCTGTGTGGATGCATTGGTGTACAGCGAGGTTACATATTCATCTGTACCCAGTCCCATCATGAGAGTATCTTATTGGGCTCTCAACAGTGTGAACATGTTGATGGGACATCAGTTCTCCAGAACATTTACAGCATTTCCTGCAGTCTGAACATTGAAAAAGGTCTCTCATTAGAATGAACTTTCTGGTGTTTCACCAGGTCAGATGAGTGAATGAAACACTTCCTACATATGGAATAGATGAACGGTCTCTCCCCAGTGTGAATGTGCTGGTGTATTGGGAGTTTAGATGATCGCTTGAGCCGAGTCGCACAGTGAGAGCACCTGAATGGTTTCTCACTAATGTGAGATATTAGTTCTCTCGAACTTTTCTCGCAATTCCTAGAGTGTGGATATTTTAAAGGTCTCTCCCCAGTGTGAACGTGCCGGTGAGTCAGCAGATGGGATGAGTGAGTGAATCCTTTCGCACACTCAGAGGAGATGAACTGCCTCTCTCTTATATGAACTTGCTGGTGTGTCAGCAGACTGGATGATCAAATGAATCCCTTTCCACAGTCAGGGCTGGTGAACGGTCTCTCTCCAGTGTGACCACACTGATGACTTTCCAGGGAAGATGGATATTTGAATTCCTTCTCACAGTCCTCACATTTCCATGGTTTCTCAGTGCGAACACTGGTTTTGGCTTCCATGATCAAAGCCTGATGATATTCAAGACATGATGAATTCAACATTTCGTTAGAATCTGCAGCGAGATTTGAGTTCACTGACTGCAAATGCTCCAACTTCCTGTAAAATGAATGACAGACAGTAAGAACGAAATGTGGCCCAGAGAGAAAAAGGCAGAACTTTAAAACTGGACTGAATACATCTGATCATTTGTGCGATAGACAGTGGACAATGCGACCATGAAAGCTCTTGGATTGTTATAACAATAGGACTGGTTCAGTATTAAGCTTCAGTGAAAGGAACTGGCTGCCAAATCTGGGGCTGCATAAAGGTGTTCTTTGTGGGAAAACTGAGAAATACGGAGAGCATTAATGGAGATGGGCTTCATATGGGCAGCACGGTGGATCGGTCGTTAGCACTGCAGCCTCACAGCACCAGGGACCTGGGTTCGATTCCAGCCTTGGGCGACTGTCTGTGGAGTTTGCACATTCTCCCTCTGTCTGTGTCGGTTTTCTCCCACAGTCAAAAGATGTGCAGGCTCGGTGGATTGGCCATGCTAAACTGCCCATAGTGTTCAGGGGTGTGTGGGTTATTGGGGGATGGGTCTGGGTCTGGGTGGGATGCTTCAAGGGGCGGTGTGGACTTGTTGGACCGAAGGACCTGTTTCCACACTGTAGGTAATCTAATTCATCTGCCAGTAATTCTAACAACCTCCCAAACTCACCAGACAGAAACACAAGATCAGGTGGTGCATGGGAAAACCATCACTTCCAGGACTCTGAGCAGCAGATTCAGACTGGAAAAGATTATTGACTTGCTCAATATGTCAGAATGCATTTTATTAAAAATTAAACCTGCTGAAAAAATAGGGACTCTGACAGTCAGAGTTTATTTTAGCCTCTAGTTCAGTTAGAATGTAATACTTTGCCAATGATTTTCTGTATCATATAACCTACTCTGCAAATAACATCTTTCTTCAGGCTATCTTCAAGGTTTTGCAAGAAGAAAATAAATGATGAATCATTTGTACCTTACACATTTTAATTACTGTCCTCACTGCTTATGACGGGGACTGTACCACATAGTGAATAGAAAATACAGATTGGGCTATTATTCTGCAGAAAAAAAATCCATTCCGTTTGCAAGCTGCGCCATGACTTTCATTTTAGCTTCCCAACCCAGACAAAATCCTCTGTTAAGAACAAAGAACAACATAGCACAGGAACCAGCCCTTCAGCACTCCAAGCCTATGCCTGCACATTCTAACCCTCCATGCTAAAAATGCCTTGATTCACAGGATCCACATTCCTCTCTTCCCTTCCTGTTCATGTATTCAGCCAGGTGCTTCTTGACTGCTGCTGCTGCGTCTGCTTCCATTGCCTCCTGTGGCAACACATTTCAGGAACTCAGCAACTTTTGTGTGAAAAGCTTGCCTTGCTTATCTCTTTCACACATTCCCCCTGCAGCTTGAACTTGTGTCCTCTGGTAATTTATCCCTCTGCCCTGGGGGAAAAAAGTCTCATACATTCCGCTCTATCCATGCCATTCACAATCTTATAAACTTCTCTCAGGCCACCCTCTCAACCTGCTGCGTCCCAGTGTAAACAAACCAAGTCTTTCCAACCTTTCTTCAATGCTAAACTCCCCCATAACCATGCAACATCCTGGGAAACCTATTCTATACCCTCTCCAAAGCATCCACATCCACATGTGGTGTCCAGAACTGAATGCAATATTCTAAGTGTGGCCTGACTAGAGTTCTACAAAGCAGCAGCATAACTTGCCTGTCCATATCGCCATTGCACCTTCCAATGAAGGCAGTCATCCCAAAGGCCTTTTATACTAAATTATCTACCTGCACCATCACTTTCAGTAGCCTGTGGACCTGCACACCCAGATCCTTCTGCATATCAATGTTCCTAAGAGTTCTGCCATTTACTCTATAATTTAAACCTGTACCTGACTTTCCAAATTACATCCCCTCATATCTGTCCAGATTAAACTACATGTCATCTTTCTGCCCATAACTCCAATTTATCTATACTCTGCTGTATCATCTGACAATCCTTCTCACTATCTGCAACTCTACCAACCTTTGTATTGTCCGCAAACTTATTGATTCGACCAGCCACGTGTTCTTCCAAGTTATTTATATAGACCAGAAACAGCAGAGGTCCCAGCACTGATTCCTGTGGAACACCACTAATCAAAACCCTCCATTCTGAAAAGTATCTTTCCACTGCTACACCCTGTCTTCGATGTAGCTATCTCTCCAGCTCATGTGACATCATCCTTTGTACCAGTTTGCCCTGATAGACTAGTGCGCCATTCTAATGAAGCTTGCACGACTTGAACGCACAGCAGCTTTCTTTCAATTTGACACTTTCCAATCTTCCAGATTGAATGTGGAATTCTGCAGTCCCTGAACCATCAAACAGTTATAAGGATCTGGAAAACTTGACCTGGAAATATGCTGGTACTAATGTCATGTTCAGATTGTTACTGCTCGTCGTCAATTCCCCACTCAGTGGAAATAGTTTCTCTGTAACTCCCCTGACAGTCACTAATCATATTCCCAAGACTTTGATCAAAAATATTTCTTATTAATCAATTTCCAGGGATACCTCTCTCAGAATGAAGTGATGTGTTTTAGCAGAAGGGATAGGAAGAGGCAATAACACAACACTAAAGAGTGTGCAGAGTCTGAGGGATTCACATGCACAGATATTTGAAAGTAATAAATAGATTAATTCGTCAAAGCAAATTTGATGTTGATTGATTTCAAAAAAATACTGAATCAGCATTTGAGAGAAAAATGCAAAGGTGCAGGGATAAAACAAGGGAATAGGACTGACTGGATTGCTCCAGACATTTGGCATGGGCTAAATGGTTTGCACTTTTTGATTTTTTTTAATATGGGCCTTCTTGTATTCTAAACCTACAGATTCAGTTATCAATCAGGTGAATCTGTGCTACATCCACTCCATAGTTGTTAGACCGTTCCTGACAGCAAGTCCGAGAACTAAAAACAGCTAATCAACTGTAATCTAACCACAGATAGTGTATCTCATTTTCTGATATCTCAAATCTTTTCCCACAGGCACACACACACACACATTCATACCTGAACGCTACCACATTCAGATGCTGATAGCATTCAGATACTCATCAATCGAGTTACTCTTTCACTCTTTCTGAGGTTCAAGTCGGCCAAATTCCTCTGCTGACATTGATCTGTAAGAGTGTAAAATCCATCACGATCAATCCAGGACAGAGATTCAGAACAGAAAAAGAAAAGCATTTCTCTTGGTTTGAAGTTGCTGTTCGTAAATCCTGCTCGCCTTCCCCTCGCCCCGTTCCCAACAAGTAAAGGACAAGCGCACTCTCCGCTTCCAGTTGGCCCCGGATAAAGATGGCGGGCTCACACGGCTCAGAAAACATTCGCGGCGCCCAGCCCTGCCTCGGCTAACAAAGGAATTCAGCAATTCCAATCTATTCGTGACAAAACCGGGGTCGGTATTTTTCAATTCAGTGACGGTAGCTACTGTCAGATTTTATAAAGCCTCTCCGCCCACTTCGTGGAATACTCACTCACTTGATTTCTAATTTTCACCTTTCAAATCCTTACCGCGCCTGTTCCTCATCCGATTCCTCCGGCTCTCCTTTGCCTCCGGTACTGCGCATGTTTGAAACGCTTCAGATTGCGCGCGCACCAGTGGGCGTATACATTCAGAGATAATGGGGACTGCAGATGCTGGTGAATCCGAGATAACTCGTGTGGGTCTGAAATATTAGCTCTTGTGCTCCTAAAATGCTTCTTGGCCTGCTGTGTTCATCCAGCTCCACACTTTGTCATCTGGGCAAATGCATTCCCACCCAGAATGCTGGGAAAAACACGCTGCCATTGAGCAGCAATATTGATACAACGAAGATATGAAGGAATATGCCAGGACGAAAGATACAGGAATCCATTGATACAAGTGCATGGTCCCTGTCTGTCCTGGTTCTAATAAACAGCAGAACAAAGAGATATGAACACACACTCAACGGATAAAGTGAACAAAATATACACCTTTCCTGTGTAGAATATTTGAATTTCGCCGCAAGAAGAATTCATTTATTGGTGATAAAATCATTTCAAATTTCAAAGCTGAACGATGTCAGGTAGGAAAACTAAATAAATCCGTTCTCACACTGAAGTGTGAAGAGTCTTCCTGTGCGGTGACTGTGCTGATACGTCAGTAGTTTAAGATGTTCAGGCAAGCGTGAAATGTTACACACGAGCTTCAGAAGAGACTGAGATGTCAATCACTTCCTGTAATGAGTTTCATTGTCTCAGCACTCTTTGAATAAACAAAAGCAGACTCAATCAACTCGAAATATTCAGCAACAGTTGAAAGAGAAATGCACTTTATATTACATGACTTCTCTGCATCAGTCCACAGAAAGGGAAAATTAACTCTTTTTCTCAAGCCAGGGACTTATCATCAAGACTGAATATTTCCAATATCTTCTTGTTTTATACTCAGTCAAAGAACTGATTTCTGAATTGTACAATCAATTCATTTGTGACTCGTATCTTTTTTTTGTGTCCACACATTAGTGGAAACATCTTCCGTGTTTAATCTGTCCGTCAGGCTTAGCACAGGAGTTAGATGACAGCTCCAAGAACAAATCAAATCAGCACGGCTATCCTTTGTTTTAAGATGTTACTTTTCTTTTCTCTGCAAAGAGAAAGAGCGTCCAGAAATGATGCTTGCCTTGTGGGGAGAGAAGATTTCGGAGACACAGTAAAGGAATACAAGTCCAAAGAACTGGACACTATCGTGGCTTGGGCGAACAAGTGACAGGTATCATTTGCTACATATAAATGGCAAGCAATGACATTCTCAAATAAGACAAAATATAATCACATTTCTTTGACATTCAATGGCATTACCGTCACTAAATGCCCCACTGTTAACATGCAGGTGGATCCCATTTACCAGAAACTCAACTGGACTTACCAGTTATACACAGTGAATACAAGTGTGAGTCAAAACCGATGAAATACTGCTGTGAGTAACTCACCTGCTGACTTCCCAAAGCCTGTCCATCTTCCATAAAAGTGAAATGGAATAACTTCCCACTGGATGGGTGTAACTGCGTTAAGACTGAAGAAGCTTGAGACCATCCAAGACAATGCAAACCACATCACTGGCACTACACCCATAAACATCCACCCCCTCCACCACCAACCTTCAGTTACACCAATGGGTTTTGGGTCAGCTGATACACAGGAAAACCAATGACCACCATTCCCCCTGCTGATCGCTCAGTATCCTGACTTGGAAATGTATCGCAATTCTTTCACAGTTGCTGTGTCAAAATTCTGGAATTCCCTCCCAAACAACATAGTGGGGCGAATTATAAAACTAAGACTGCTGCAGTTCAAGAAGCCAGCTCACCACCACTCCCTCAAGGACAATGAGGGATGGGCAATAAATGCTGGCTAGCTACCAACATTCACATCCCACAAACAAATTAACAAAAAAACATTGGTGGGCTGCTATCTAAGATGAAGGAGGTAGTTTTTTTATATGAATGCTAAATATATTGATGGTCAACAAGAGAGTCAAAAGGTTATTATGATAAATAGCTTGTGGAGTTGAAGCTACACTCAGTTCAGACATGATTTTATTTAATGACCAAGCAGGCGAGAGTGGCTAAATGGCACATATCTGCTCCTAGTGCTGACATGTACATGTATAGTCATATTGAAGCTATTCACAGACATTCGGGTGTAAGCTCAAAAGATCAAAATTTAAGTAAAAGCTGAGACATTTGACTGAATGAAATGAGACGTCTGTTATCTGCTTGGGATGCTTTTCCTAAATGGGTCCCTGTTAAGCAAGTGTGGTGTCAGGAAGAGACCGTGAAAACAAGAGCTGGAGATCAATTTATTTTGAAAGGGAGAGAAAAAAGGAATGCACTTCCCGGCATTCTCCAGGTGATGGTGTTTCTCCTCATCTCAGTCCTAAAATATTTACCCCATATCCTTAAACTGTAGCCCCTTGTTCTGTAATTCCCCATCATTGGAACATCCTTCCTGCATCTAACTTGTCCAGTCCTGTTTGGAATTTGGAGATTTCAATGTGATCCCCTCATTCTTCTATACTCCGTTGAATACAATTTTAACTGACTCAATCTCTCTTCATACGTTATTCCTACCATCCCAGGAGTCAAGTTGGTAAACACGTGCTGAACGCCGTCGAAAGGAAGAACACTTTTTTTCAGATAGGCATGCCAAAACTGTACACAATATAACAGGTGTGGACTTACTTAGGCCCTGTGTAACTGCAGCAAAGCATTCTTGTTCCTTTATTTGGATCCTCACTCTGTGAAGGCCAACAGATAATTTGTTTCCTTACTGCCTGCTGCACTTGTGCACTTACTGTCAGCAACTGGTGCGCAAGGATCCTCTGGTCTCATTGACACTCCCATGTGCCATTCAAACGATAATCTGCCTTGTTTTTTTTATTGCTACAAGATGGATAAGCTTACATTTATCCAAATATAACGTAACCAATATTAATTTTCACTTACAAAGCTTCTCCAAATCACACTGCAACATGCATGCACCCAGCTTTGTGCCATCTAAAAAGTTTGAAAAATTATATTTAGTTTCCTCATCTAAATCAGCAACGCACATTGTGAACAGCTGGGGTTCAAGAACAGATCCCTGTTATACCCCACGAGTTACTGTCTGACATTGTGAACAGCTGGGGTTCAAGAACAGACCCCTGTTATACCCCACTAGTTACTGTCTGCCATTGGGCAAAAGACACATTTACTTTGAATCCACGTTGACAACGTGCTGACCAGTTTCATAACCAACTCATTACACTCACCCCAATCCCATGCATTTCAACCGTACACATTAATCTCTAATCGCTTCTTCAAAGGTCTTCATAAAACCTAAGAAACACATCTACTGGGTCACCATGATCAACTCCACTTGTGACATCCTGAAAGGCAGTCATCAGATTTGTCAAGAATGATTTCCCTTTTGCAAATCTATGGAGACTGTTTGCTTCTGTTATTGTATTCTGCGTACTGTGCTCCAAAATTCTTGGCAATGGAATTGTGCATCTTCCATAAGATTTATCTCAAACTCACTGGTCCATAATTAAAGGGTTTTTCTCTTCCCTTTTAAATCTTATGATTACAGTAACTACCCTGTAGTCTGGAGGGACTGTCAAAGTGTCAAAGAAATTGTGGAAGAGAGCCAGCAATGCATCCATTATTTTGAAGACCCCTTCTTTCAGTCAACTGGGAATGTATGAGCTTTTGATCCCATCAATTTGTCTAAAATCATTTCTTGTGCCATTATAAATTCCCCCGTTTCTGACTGGAATAGACCTATATTAGTTACAACCAATCCTTTCCCCTTTATATACACACAGAATGTTTCCAGTCAGTTGTTACATGCCTGCAAGTTTACTCTCATACTCAACTTCCCCTTTTTATTTAATCTCTTGGTCTTCCTTTGCTAACTTCTAGCCCGGTCCCAATTCTGAGATCTATTTGTTTGCTTGCCAATCTGAATGCCTTTTTTTGCATCTAACATTGACTTTAACTTGCCACTTACGCCATGGTTTGGCTGTTCTTTTTCCTTGTCCTCTTGCAGCATACAGGAATGACATTTTTTTGTCGTTCACTGATTCACTCTTTGAATGTTTGCCATTGTTGTATCACTATCATGTGAGAAACATTTCTCAATCCATTATACCCAACCTCATGAAGAATTCTGTTATTTTATGGTCATTCATCCCCAAATGGTCTTTCACGATGACATTGTCGATTATTCATTTCTCATTCCTTAAATACCCCAATCTAAATGTACTTTTCACTCGTTGGTTCCACAAACTATTCATCAAGAAAACCATCCTGTACACACTATACTAATTGCCCATCCATGGTATTGTGGCTATTTTTATTCACCATATCTGTGTGAAGAGTAACATCTCTGACAACGATAGATATTGTTTTGCCACATGCATCTCTGATTTCCTGCTTAAAGCCATCTCAACATCATCACTACAGTTTGGTGCTCCATATAACACTCTTACTTCCTTGTTTCTCAATTATCCACACGTAGATTCTATCATGCATGAGTTAGTATCTTTCATCAATAATATGTGCATGTCCACTTTAAACAGTAATACAATTGCATCACCGTTCAGGAACTGGATTGCAATTACTCTGAACGAATTACACAACTTTGGAGACATCAACAAGGCATACTACCAAAAAAAAATTGAAGCCAGAGGGATCCAATACATCCCGATTCTATGGACACCCCAAGGTACACAAACCAGGGGTCCCTCTCAGACCCATTGTCCCACTATCAGGCACACCAACATATAGACTTGCCAATGAACTACAACAAATTGAAATACCTTGTGGGCAATGCTACCCACTCACATTCACTCATCCCAGGAATTCCTCAATATCATTAAGGACAGCAGGAGAGAAGATGATAAAGTAGGCAGGCACCCCAGAGACCGACAACCTCAATAAAGAAGCCAACATGAAACTACTAGATCTGTGCCTCACAACACACTTCACCGTCAATGACAACATATGCAAAAAAAACAATCAGGACTGATTGCAGAAGCAGTAATGCAAAGGTTAAAATGGACAGCACTCCCCATTGGTTCGAACTAATTGGCTGATTCCAGCTCGTTGCCAAAACATCAAAACAAGCCTAAGGTTTCCTATCACACAGTTAATTGATACACGTTTCCGTTTTAGAACTGGCTGTGCATCATCAGCTACATGCAGACACATTTTTTTCTCTCTCTGTATATATCCCTAAGCTAAGAAAAGCACTTTACCTCTTAATGAGGCCATGCACACTTGACCCATCCATTATTTTACAACAAATTCCAGATGCCTGCCTTCAAATTCACGATTTGAGTTGGTGAGCTTTCAGCTGTGATGAGTGGAAAAAAAAATCCACACTCTCTCCACTGTGGCTGCATTGGTGTTTTGACATTTTAGACGAATCTTCACAGACTCTTCCACACAGAGAGAAAACGTGTGCTTCTCCCCAGTATGAATGGTGTTTCTTCCTTCAGTGTTCAAAATCTTTTAACAATTTGGTTATGATAAAGACAGAGACTGTCAGATCTGGATATGGTTTCATCTGCATCTTAAATTGCAAACCAACCTTTCAAACAGAAAAGAAAAAGACAGGAGAAAACAGAAGAACACACACGGGTTGCGAAATTGAGAGAAATTAATCTGGCCATTTGTGAAACCAAGACTTGGGGAAAAAATTAAAATTTAAACTGTATGAGTACCATAAAAATCAGTCAGTATTTACAGAAAACTACAGAGGTGGGAGATTCGGAAGTCAACGAGCTTTCTCCCCAAAAATTTGATCTCTTTACTCCTCAGAACTAAGAACAAATGGAGAAACAAAATGCTGTAAATACTCAGTAGTTCTGGCAGCATCTGAAATTGTCCTTTTCCATCGATTAATAACCTCGAGCTTCAGTCTCAAGTTCTGTAGTTGCCTCCTTAAACATCTCCAACTCTCCCTCCTTTTCAAAATTGCCCTTCAAAAGCTGATACATGGAACAAAGTTCTTGATCATCAGCTTTATGTCTCTTGGTGGCAAATCCTGCGATATCATATGTCTGTGAAATTCCAGCGAGCATTTCGTTGTACTGAGATTGCTACATAAATGTCAATTTTGTTGGGTAACTTATACACCTATCAGTGTTCGTTCATCGTTACGGTGTGAGAATTCTCAAAAGAATGTATATGGATGCTCATCGTTCACGTGGCCCGCTCTTACCTGCTCAACAGACTCCTGGTGATTGACCATATTCCCTGGTCTCTTGCTCCTTAAACTTGTCCTCATTCAAGAATGGAGTTTTATTTAAAAAAAATAGCTAGTGGAGTAAAATGGAGTTAGCAGTTCATTTATTTTTAAAGATTTGTTACAATAACTGCAGAAGAAACATTGATAAAACATCACCCGTTTAAAATTATATTACTCACAGTGACCACCTACAGGTACATTAGAAGGATGCAGAAAGAATGGAGTTTAGAAACGCTTACCAACACAGCTCCAGTAAAAGAGCCATGAGAGGAGGAGAAAGAGGAGCAGGGAAGATGCCTACACTTATATCACTCAAAACCTGTTCCTGGAACCACTTCAACCCCGCCCAGCTGAGAGAGCCATTTGTCAGCTGGCAACTTCCTGAAGCTTGACCCAGTCCTGTTCAGGAGTGGGTCAGACCAAGATGAGCCTCTGTAACCATTTAGGTGGGACGGAGGAGTGGGGGGGAATCGGTGTTGGATGATCTCCTGCCCTGTTTCTTATCCCAAATTGACCCACCCTCACCATCCCCATGGCCCTGTAAACACAGACTGTAGATACCTGATGGGCCTTGGTGTGCAGACTCAGTCTGGGCATTTCTGGTGCAGAACAACAACAACTGTTCTGTCCTCATTCTCTGGATTGTTCCCATTTCTCCATTCCCAGTGAGTTATACATTATGCTGTTGCTCCCGCCCCCGCTACTTATTCTGGCCGCTCTTCTCCATTTCTGTGGTAGTCATAGAAACTTCAAAACTAGCAGCAAGTACAGACCACTCGTCCCTTCATGCCTGTTCTGCTCACCAGTATGATTACGGCTGATTGTCCAGGTCAGGAACCCCATATCCTTCGATTCCTTTGGCCTTCAGAACTATACCTAACTCCTCCTGGAAAACAGTGAGCGTATTCGACTCAGCCATGTCCTGTTGCAAACAATTTCACGCACTCGGCATTTTCTGAGTTAAAAGAAAATCTTCTCACCTCAGTCCAAATGGTTTTCATCTGGTCCTTTTCTTTATGTTATCTCACTGATTGTCTTTACTTTGCATTCGGGGTTGCTAACGGCCTAGTCACGGCCTTCATCTGGACACTTCTTTTATCTCTTTACTTCTGCACCATCATCCCCTCTGATTTTGCAACGCGAACCCTTTTGTCAGTCAATAATTCCTGCTCTTCACCCACTCATTCCTTTTGTTCACTGTCACCCTCCACTCCTTGCTCACTGGCCTGAACATTCACTCAGTTTCTGTTCCCACAGACGTGGCTGGATTCATGGTCCACATATCCAGAGCCACAAAAGGGACCCTTCGACCCATTGAGTCTGTCCCAATCAAAACACCAACAGACTAACTGCTGTAATCCCTTTTCCAGCACCTGACCCGCTTCCAATTCTTTGGCATTTCAGGTATATACCTGAATACTTCTTAAGTGTACTGAGGATTTCTGCACCTACCACACTTGCAGGCAATGAGTTCCAGATTCTCATTGCACTTCGGTGAAAAAAAGTCTCCCATTTTTGCTAAACTTTCAGTCCTTTACTTCAGTTCATGCCCCCAGTCATTGATGCCTCCAACAAGGGGAGCTATTCGTGCTGCCTCTTCTGTCTATGTCCCTCATCACTTTTACACATCTCAATTATGTCCCCTCTCACTTCTCTCTGCTCCAAAGAAACTAACCCCAAACTTTGTGGGCTGTGTGGTTCCCTGCTGATGGAGAGTGATTCGATTCTACCCTGCCAGACATTCTGGGGAGGAGGATCTGCCATTGCCAACAAATACTTCCTGCACACCCAAATCAACGCTGAGGTAGGCCATAGTCCCTCATTCGCTAGAGACCCCAAGTCTGCATCCTGTAAGTGGGAATGGGAGAAACGGCAAGAAAAATGGGGAACGAAATAAATCTAACACTTGCAGAGAACTGAAATCCATCAACCCGACCAATACAGGGCCAGACAGTTCAGAAACGCTCACCAATTCGAAATCCCAGGCTCAATATCCCCACAGGCCTGTCACTCACACCTGAATTCCTGCCCAGTTCAGAGCAAACCTCCATCTCACAGCTTCCAGATCCTTAATGCAGCCATGCCGAGGAGTGGGATAGTTCAAAGTGAGTACCTCAATACCTCACTGAGATCTTCTTTCACTGACCCAATCATATACTTTTTTTCCCGTTGCTCCCTTCCTAGTGATTCCAACCTCCTGCAGTGGTCCCTGTCTCGCAGTTTAATGAAAGAAAATCCTCCCCATTCCTCTGGTGATCTTGTTGGAGTGGGGGGAGAGCTGCATCAGACTGTGTCCTGATTTGCTGATTGTCACTCAAATTCACGATTAGTCTTTCAGATTTAAACCATCGGCAGTGTTTTCCAGTTCTCTCATCCTAAAAATGGCCTAAATCATTTAATTTGTCTGTAATTGTTAGCCTCCTCAGAAACTGTGATTAATTTTCGAGCTCTTTCTCAGTTGGGAGATGATTCCGATGTCGTTGGAATGTAACCACCTCCCCGATTCGATCACAGTCCTTGGTAGTAATAGGAAATCCTCAGTAAACATAAATGGAAACTGTGTGGAGGGTAGAAGATAGATAGAGAACAGATATAATGCAAAATAATTTTTTAAAAAACCGGAGGAACTGTGGATGCTGTAAATCAGGAACAAAAAGAAAATGTTGCTGGAATAGTTCAGCAAGCCTGGCAGCATCTGTGAAGAAGAAAACCAAATCAGAGCTAACATTTTAGGTCCAGTGACCCTTCGCAAAAATCTAAAGAACTGCAGATGCCATAAATCAGGAACAAAAACAAGTTGCTGGAAAAGCTGACCAGGTTTGGCAGCCTCTGTGAAGAAGAGTCAGAGTAAACGTTCTGAGTCTGTTGACCAGAGAAAGGGTGAGTATGGATGGACAATGCTTTTCAAAATGTGAAATATCTAAGTGGCTTGGTATCGTGCTAATGAAGATCAACAGCATCCTGACTCGTGTGGAATTCTGGGTCAAAAATCAAGCTCTGACCAAAATACGAGCTGGAGCAGAACAGCTACTGTAATAAACTGAAACAATTTCATTTCTGACAAAGAGCCACTGAATTTGAAATTGTAACTTCCACTGAATTTGAAATTGTTACTTCTTTCTCTGTTCTGATGCTGCCACACCTCCAGCATTTCCCTGGCAATTTCTTTTTCTGTTCCAGCAAAACGTTTGCTCTGTTATTGATAATTGGCCAACACCTTCATAAATGCCTTTGGTTGGCGAGACACCTTCACCTGAATAACGCTGTAATGCTATCGATCCATTTTCTAGCTTAAGATGCAAATACCAATTCCTACTAGCTGATGGATGCAGAAAAACCCACAGTTCCAAAAGGCACAGAAACCGCTCTCAGTACAATAGAGATAATGGGAACTGCAGATGCTGGAGATTCCAAGATAACAAAATGTGAGGCTGGATGAACACAGCAGGCCAAGCAGCATCTCAGGAGCACAAAAGCTGACGTTTCGGGCCTAGACCCTTCATCAGAGAGGGGGATGAGGGGAGGGAACTGGAATAAATAGGGAGAGAGGGGGAGGCGGACCGAAGATGGAGAGAAAAGAAGATAGGTGGAGAGAGTGTAGGTGGGGAGGTAGGGAGGGGATAGGTCAGTCCAGGGAAGACGGACAGGTCACGGAGGTGGGATGAGGTTAGTAGGTAGCTGGGGGTGCGGCTTGGGGTGGGAGGAAGGGATGGGTGAGAGGAAGAACCGGTTAGGGAGGCAGAGACAGGTTGGACTGGTTTTGGGATGCAGTGGGTGGGGGGGGGGAAGAGCTGGGCTGGTTGTGTGGTGCAGTGGGGGGAGGGGATGAACTGGGCTGGTTTAGGGATGCAGTAGGGGAAGGGGAGATTTTGAAACTGGTGAAGTCCACATTGATACCATATGGCTGCAGGGTTCCCAGGCGGAATATGAGTTGCTGTTCCTGCAACCTTCGGGTGGCATCATTGTGGCAGTGCAGGAGGCCCATGATGGACATGCCATCAAGAGAATGGGAGGGGGAGTGGAAATGGTTTGCGACTGGGAGGTGCAGTTGTTTGTTGCGAACTGAGCGGAGGTGTTCTGCAAAGCGGTCCCCAAGCCTCCGCTTGGTTTCCCCAATGTAGAGGAAGCCGCACCGGGTACAGTGGATG